>NW_009226123.1:20647-56794 GCF_000690835.1 Fulmarus glacialis | reverse complement strand
AGGGGAGACCTCATCGCGCTCTACAACCACCTGAAAGGAGGTTGTAGCGAGGTGGGGCTTGGTCTCTTCTCGCAAGTAGCAAGTGATAGGACAAGAGGAAATGGCCTCAAGTTGCACCAGGGGAGGTTTAGATTGGATATTAGGAAAAATTTCTTCACCAAAAGGGTTGTCAAACACTGGAACAGGCTGCCCAGGGAAGTGGTTGAGTTCACCGTCCCTGGAAGTATTTAAAAGACGTGTAGATGTGGCGCTTAGGGACATGGTTTAGTGGTGGACTTGGCAGTGTTAGGTTAATAGTTGGACTTGATGATCTTAAAGGTCTTTTCCAGCCTAAATGATTCTATGATTGTATAGGAAAACCTGTGATTGCGTATTGCCCACTGTCACTGGTGCTACTTAAATTCCACGTGGGGAACTTAATTATTTTATAATATGAAAAGGAAATACTTTCTGGGTGAGGGCATGCACATTTACCCTCCAGAAGTACACGAAGAAACATTTTCAACTTAATAGCAAAAATCTTCAATTGTGAATTACCTTAGTTTTTGTTGTGAATATAATTCTCTCTCTGGGATTTTGTCCTAAATATTCTTTGTATTCTGTGTTGGTGTATTTTTGACCATGTGAGTTGCATTTTCTTATGCATTCTGTTTTGCCTTGTTTCAGCCCCTGCCAGTTTCCTGTTGTTTAGCCAGAAATCTGCAATCAGCCGGATGATACCAGATGATCAGCAAAGTCCAGATATCATCCTGCCTATGCATGGTCTAAGGAATGTCAAGGCTATTGATTATGATCCCTTAGATAAATTGATCTACTGGGTGGATGGACGTCAGAATATTATAAAAAGAGCCAAAGATGATGGCACTCAGGCAAGTTTACATGGTGTATATAGTTTTGTGTTGGTCTTTTTGTGTGCTTTGTAGTTTATGCTTGACTTTCCCCTTCCATCCCCTGCACCAAGGAATCTTCGATTTAAACTTTACTTTTGCCAGCACTTATTTATGTATATTCTATTTATATGTGAAAATTACTGAAGGCTTTTAGGATTGTGATTTTAATTTGTACACAAAAAAGTGGGGTAGAATATAGTACATCATATGTATCTGAAACTATAAGCCTTGAATTGCAATCTTTAGTTAAGGATGGGCACTGAAGTAAGGCAGACTCACTATTTATACTCAGGACAGATAAATTGTATTCTAAAATCGATATTGTGCATGCCAATTGTGTGATAATATTGTTGTCATTGTAAAGCTCTCTCAAAATGAAAACTCTCAGCTATCCAAGCTGTAGTTAAACCCTGAGTGAATGTCGAGTTGATTGCTGTGCTAGATAGGGATAGGCTTATCCACATGCTTAATGGTTTTACTGAGTTGGGGACATTATTCTTTTGCGCTAGTTATTCACACAACAGTGGAAAGAAGTGTACTGTTGTTCCAGGCAGTGTTATGTATTAACATAGCTTAACTCCCAGGTCAAGATAACAGATTCTTTAAAAATTATGGTTTGAATAAGAATATAAAATGAAATGGAGAATGGGCAAGTTATATTTTCCTAGTTCTTGGGCAGCCGTATCTAAACAATATGACATGATATCAGTGGAAATGGACTGGTCTCTTCATGCATCTAGAGACTCAGAGGTTTTATGGTTTCCTTTAAAGGAAGAGATGACAATTTTATTTTTTGGCCGTTTCTTTCAAGATTGGGAGGAGGTATGTTGGGATGAGCAGCTAGCTGGGTTGTGGATGAATTTTGAAGAAGTTTTGCTCTTGCTTTTTGGGATTATGCTAGGTGCTAATTGTTGTAGTCTAGCTTCTCTTTGGTACTTGCTAGGTGCAAATTGCAATGGAGATTCATTTGCTCTGTATTTTCCTCTACCTTGGTCACACAGCTTTGAAGATGCAGATCCCCTGCAAATTTTGACTTTCCAATTTTCACTAACTATATTTACTTAATTTTGCTAAATCTTGCTGTTTGCAGATGATGCATATGAATTTCATACCTGGGAAATGTTACCTTTGATTTCAGCAAAAGAATTACTTCTTTTTATTTCTAGGCACACTGTCAAGACAAAATAGGGATAAAGCTTTATGTAAAAAGAAAAAAGCCTTTATATCACTATACAGAACTTGGAAGCTTGAAACCAAATTGTGGAAATATAACTTTCACAAGTAATGCTGCGTTGGGTAATTCATTTGATTTAAGCTGAGCACGGAATGGTGTGTTCAGCTTTCTTGACCAATATGAACTTTTTCTGGTACTGTTTTTGTGTTTGGATTGGGAGCACCACATTAGGACACTTAAGGAAGCCACTGCTTTCCCCGCACCATTATCATGTCACCGGAAGCAGTCACCTTTGAAGGCTGCTTTGATGTTGGGAGTCCTGCCAGCAGTATTACTATCCCAATGGCACTGGGATTGGCTGTACACTAGTGGAGCCTGTGTAATGTTAAATGAAGAACAGAAAGATAATTTTCCTTTAAGGATTTTTTTTATATGCTCTAGTGCTCTTCACAGAAAGTATTGAAGTCTATGTTAGTATTCAATATAGAGTTAAAAAGTATAGTAAATAGTATGTTAGTTAGATTGGGAGGGGTTGAGGGTTATGATTCCAGGAACTTGGCAATAATGTCAAGTTTTGTAAGGTACATCATAAAGACATGAGGGTGAAAGCAAGGTAATGTTGTTAGTATGGGTGTGACACAGAGCTGTACCATTTGACATGTAAGCAGAGAGAACCAAGTTTCATTAAAAGATTTTAGTTGTTAAGAGAAGCCAGGACTTAAAGATCATCAATACCTACTACACTACAAAGAATAAAATAAGGAGAGTTTGGCAAGAGAAAGAGATCTGTTATGCTGACTGTATAACAGTGCAGGTCTGGCCAGAAAGCTGCCTTGTTTCTTGCATTGCTTCATTCAAGATTGTTCCATGCATAAACATTCACTATTGTTTTCTTCCATCTCCCGCTAATTAATTCTACTTATAGGAGGCCCCACAACTGCTTTCTGGGGAGTTTTGCATAATCTTATAGATTTTGTCCAGATGTTTTTCCTCTAATCCAAATCTTTTTTTGTTAAGCTTTACTGCATTTCTTGTATTTGTTGTTTCCTTGTGGGTGATTTTAGGTGTTTCTGGACCATCAGGTCGTAAACCACACTTTCTGTGCAATCAGTGTTCTTCAATCAATAATCAGAATAATTACTTGAAATTGTTCCCCATATGTTGTCTTGCAGCCTTTCACTGTCATGAGTACTCCAAACCAAAGCCAGAACCCAGAGAAGCAGCCACATGACCTCAGCATCGATATATTCAGCCATACCTTGTACTGGACCTGTGAGGCCACAAATTCAGTCAACGTCCACAGGCTGAACGGCGACTCAATTGGGATGGTGCTGCGAGGGGATCATGACAAGCCCAGAGCCATTGTAGTGAACGCAGAGCGAGGGTGAGATTTCTTTCTGTACCTTGTACAGAGCTCTCTTGGGATTATGTCAGCTGTGTGTGTGAATGTTGTGTTGCGTCTGTATATTTTAAAAAGGAGAATTTTTGCATATTTAATTGTTCGGTATAGGTGACTGCTTGTCCAATTCTGGCTTTTAAAGGTATCCAGCTTTCTCCTCCTGTTCTCTCCTTTGCTGCCTCCTCTAAGTGTGCCGACTTAGACGTTCACACAGCCATGTGGTTAGTTATAGTGAGGAACTAACCCAGGTGAGGAAAGCAAAGCAAAACCACCTTACCCTGTTCGCTGTGTGAGTGCACAGCCCTGCCACCTAATAGGAAAACCAGGAGAGTTTACACTGTGTTTATATCAACTGGGAATCTGGCTTATAAATGTTTGATCATCATAAAACAAATGTTTCCAGGAAAAAAAAAGGGATCTCTCATATGATACAATTATTCCTGCTAATGTAATAGTATGAAGTTAAACAAACAAACAAACAAACCCCTTATGTTCTATACATTTTTAAGTTAGTTCTGCCTTGATGTGTATCTCAAAAACTTCTGAAATTAATTGATTAAAACAGATAGGATGGACTAGAGTGATTTCCCACGGGAAGAAAATATATTGTTTTGCTTCAAAGCAGTTTTGGTTAGATTCAGCAGACCCCATCTCCACTTCAGGTGGTTAGTACCTTCATTCTTAGAGGTCAAAGATGGTCCCTTACTGTTCTCTTTAATAAGTTAGATGCTTAAATCCCAATTTACTACTAAATGGCTTACCATGTGCTTGACAGATGTTGAATGGCAACATTTCGTAACTCTGTGGATACGGTACTACCCAGAGACTCTATCTGGAGCATTTATAGGATTGGTATTTTATACAATGCTCAGTGTACTCTGCACAGTTCAAAAGCTAGTGTGGGGAGAGGGGGATTAGAGGAAAGATTCTAATCTTGTTGGGACTAAGTCACTTGGACATAGTTCGTATTTGTAAAAGCTTATCTGCTTTCTCCATTAAAATGGGAGTTTGGGTTTGTTGATCTCTAAAACTCTCAACTTTTCTAGTCATGTTTTCAAATGATTTAAAGATAAATCTGTTTTTAAATTAAAGGAGGAAAAGATGGGGGAGAGACTATGCTGAACACTGTGACTACCTGGAAGAGCTGAATGAGTGATCTGTGTACTGAACTTCTTCTGCCTTAGTTCCAGAAATCCTTCTCTCCACCTCTCCCTTGGCTGCACATTCTGACTGCTGACTCTCCTTCTTGTACCATCACGAAAAGCTACGCAGCAATGTAGCCCATTGTATTAGGGAGTTGGCCCATGTTATCCACCACGGAAAAAATGGTGGGCTTTTCCCTGAGGGAGTTCTCAGTTCATCATGTGGGTGCACAAGCCCTTTTTTCCCTATGCAGGGGGAGGGCAGAGACTGCTTCTGTTTGCAGGTGAATGGCTTAGGCAGATACAAAGAATTCATGGAACTAAGACATCAGGAACATGGCATCTTCAGTTGTTCTTCCTTCTGATATTTGCTCCTCTCAAGTTTGGTAGGAACTTTCCCTTGCTGAGAAGGAAGGCAACCCAGAAAGAGAGGAGGTGACGGTTAAAGTTTTTTGGCAGAAAGAGCTGCTGGGCTTTGATTCACAGATGGGGACAGCTTTACCCAAGGATGGCTGCAGAAAGTCTGTGCTAGTCTCTTACAATCCCCACCTCCCCTGCAGGAAGAGTGCTGCCAGCACAGCAGTGCTGAGTGCTGAGGCATTTTATGGCCTGCTGTGTTAAGGACAAATGCTATTATTAATTTCAGGCTATTTCAATACGTTAGCAAACGTTTGGGGTTCTGCAGCTGACAGATCTGGATCTTTGCAGCTGGGAGCAACAGTCACCGCAGTCATCCCTGTGTAAACCATTCCCACTTACAACGTAGAACCTGAGTGCAAAGGTGAGTTGCCTCCCTTCTGAAGCTCTCGGTTAAGCGGCTGGTGTCTGTGTTCTCAGGTACATGTACTTCACCAACATGCAAGAGCGAGCTCCCAAGATTGAGCGTGCAGCCCTTGATGGAACAGAGAGAGAAGTGCTTTTTACAACTGGGTTGATCCGACCAGTAGCACTGGTGATTGACAACAAACTTGGAAAGCTTTTCTGGGTGGATGCAGATCTGAAGCGCATTGAAAGCTGTGACTTGTCAGGTATGTGGTATGCAGTTGAACATTTGGAGCAGAGCGTGTGTATATATAGGACATCATTCCCTCATTGATGCTGACCCCAGTAACTTCTGTCTCCACTGTTGCCAGTTCTGTGTAGGCAGTCACAGACAGTAATTGCTGGTGGGCTCCCATCTTTGATGTGATTGGAATAAACATGTCTGTAATGATTGCCACCCTCCAAGAGAGCCATTTGACTTTTTATAGGTTCTGAAAGCAACTCTTGCAAGATCAGATTTAAATAGATGTTGCCAGTCATGGAACCCCTAAATCACCTCCCTCGTGCCCTTTTTTTTCCTTATGGTTTGAAAAGTTTGCATAACTCTTCAATTTTTCTTTCTCTGGAGTTTACAGTTTAGTAAATCAAGGTAGCTTGAAAAACAAACAGAAGGAAGGGGAATGGCTTTCTTCTAAGACGGATGATAAGGCAGCTCATCTGGAATACCAGTATTGCAAAACAGTGGAGAGATGTCAACTCATTGCAGTTTTCCCATATTAGTGAAATAAAGCATTACTCCACGTCCATAGCAATAGTACCACATGGACCTTAGAGAGAGCTGTTTATCACTGACTTTTAAAAGTACTTGATAGTGCTGAAGAAGTGGAGGAATGGGGTTGCTCATCTGGTGAGCAGCATAGTACAGAGGATCCAATGGCCCTGCTTTCTGACTCGTGATTCGTTCTCTCATCATCATCCGTGTGTCAAGAAATGAAACTCCTAAAGGAAGTGCAGAGAGAAGTGAACTAGTGTGAGGGAGTAGAAGCTGGGCTGTTCTAGTGATTGGCATCTGCCACAAAAGGCTGATTCTCCAATTTTTGGTGGCTCTTCACTTCTTGCCATGTAGTAACATCCTTCCCTTGTGTTGTAGAGAGGCAATGAACTAGAACAGGAGAAAATTGTTCACTTTTTTACAAGGACAGTTCACTTTTGAGCACCTAAAACTGCCTCAAGGTCAGACTCGGGTCTCTTCTGTCAGAGAGGGGATAAAAACATGAAGCTGGAGCTGGGAAGGTAAAGCAGTCCATGTCTTTCATCAGTTATCAAGCTGGATAGGGGGGTATTGTGAAACTGCCTGTGTAGCCACAAAAAGTCCAATCCAGGATAGGCGTCAGAGAACCTACAAAAATTTGTAGGAGAAAAGAAGATAGGAGGGAAACAAGACTTGACCTGTGAAACAGCCCATGTTTGAGAAGAAAAGGTTGACAGAGTGGGACACATAACACAAAATGCATCAGAGAGACTGAGAGGGTTTTGTCTAGTGATGAAAGGAGAAGTGCCATAAGAGGAAATCCAAAAGTAAAACGACAAGACGGAAAAGCAGCGTATCATGCAGGTATTGTGGCTGAAGTGGCATTGACAAACACAAGAGAGGATTATGTGGAAATCATATGGTTTGGGAGAAGTTAATGAATTGAGAAGGGAGGGCAGGATCAATAACTAGTGCTGCTACTGATAAAAATGTGGCCCCCATGTATTAGGAAGCCATATTACTTAATGAAGCTGTAGCATACAGTGGACCTAGCTATGCCTACATCTTCTGCTTGTATGTATATAAGCATCCTTTTTTCCCCTTTGATTTAGCACGTATACAAGGTTGAGTCGCAACTAGCAGATGGGGGCGGGCAGGGTGCAGGTGCTTCTTCCCTGTCATGTTGCAGGTTGGAAGATGGACTGTGACCTTGCATAGTACAGCGTAAAATGCAGAGGAGTCTGTTTATTATTGTTTTAGATCTAAGTCTTGAATGAATAAGACCTGACAATAGGACTTGGGTAAACTGATATATGAATAAATCATCAGCTAGACCATCACATGCTGGTAGTTGTATCCTGTGATTGCAGCTTCCTTTGTACGTGTTCTTCCTTTTTGTGACATTAAAACTCCATGGAAGCATATGTTTGCATACTGGATGTATATTTTAATCCAATTCTTTAGATCTTTTTACAGGGAAAACTAAACTTTCTCTTGTTAATATTGAACCAAAGCTTTTAGCGCACATTTATTTGATGGGGTCACAGCTAAAGAATCAAACCCTATTGGTAAGATAAAAGCAGGGGAAAGCTACAGGATTAAAAGAAAAGAATGTTTATTAACTAGAGGATATGTATCATGTAGCTAGAAAACTATGGTTGTATTTGATCCAGCTGAGCTCACTGTAATTTGATTCACTGAGCTGTTGATGTTTTAAATAAGTTAACAGCGTATTTTTATTATAAAATATTTTGCAGTCTTGCATCACAACTTCAGAAGAAATTTGACAGCCAAAGTTATGTTGGCTTGAATTAGTTCCTCTAAAAAGTATTTTCTGAACAAAATGCTTTAAAATGGGCATATATTAGCAAAAGGATTTTAGTGTGAACTAAGGATGCCGAATAAATTGGACCGAAATTGTGTATAGCATCCTTCATGCCAGTTAGACTGGTCTAGACAGCCTTATTCCCTCGTAGGCTTGGGGAAATGATGCGGTTATGGAGGATTCTGAAGCTTGCACTACACCTTTATTAACAGCATCCTGCTAAATCATGGAATAACCTCAGATGTCCAATGCTTAACTTTCAGAGAGGGATGAAAGGACTATAAACCTGTCTAACGGTTTTCTTTACAAGGTTCTTGAATTTTTCAGTTGGAGTTGTTGATGCTTTTTAGACATTCATAAACCATTTGCAAATAACTTGTCTGCCACACCAGTCAATTAAAAACTAGTGTTTTGTATTATTGTTGAAGTGACTGGAAAAGCTATAAAATTGCTGTGGTGAAAACATGCTTTGTTTTCAATTAGACTTTAAATAGAGGAATTGTGTGTCCTTCCAGCTTAATGTTCTTTACATTTAACTATTGATTTTCATCTTGAAAAGACTACACATCTGTTTCTTTCTGGGAATCAAAGTATTTAATTACTGTGGAAATTCAACACTTCTTTACTTGTAACGTGTTTTCTTTTTTCTAACCATATCTGTTGAAAATACCCTTTTATTTGTTCAGATAGAGTTTTTCATTTTCATCATTCTTCTAAACAACAATTTAATGGTGTCATCCAGTGCTATAGGTGCCCTTTGCCTCTCCTTTTAAAATTATTCATTAATAATCTGGACTGTCATTTACTCAAGATCGAATCCAACGTAATTATAGTATAGATTAATCACCTTATCCAGTGCTATCTCTAGCAGCTTCCCAAATCACCAATGTTCAGCTTTTTGCAGATGAGGAAGAAAAAAGATGGTGCTTTGTGCACCCCCCGAAAAACCATTAAATGTAGCCTGTCTTAGGCCTGGGTTTGGGAGGCTGTTCAAACAGGCTAGGATTCTAGCAGGACTGCTAGCTTGCAAGTGTCACCTGACACTTCATGTGTTCATGGTTTCAGGATGCCTTCAGGATATCCTTCAGGAAACCAGCTTGCCTTTTATTTCTAAATGGATGAGTAATTTAGCACTTAAAAAATCATGAAGGCAGGAGGAGTTTTCTTTATATTGAGTTGAAATGAGGCTTTCCTATTCTTGTGGTATCTCAAATGCAGCTGAAAATTGTGCATTTGGGTCAAAATGTGAGGCTTAGTCTGGCAAAAGGACAGTCATCTTTGAAAATCCAATGACACTGAAGTTCATAGGAGCTAAGGGTACTCAGCAGGTTGCAGGGCAGATGAACAAAGTGCCCGGAGCTTTGTTCACTGAGAACCTTCTTCTGTCAAAATGTTTCCTAGTATTTCTAAATTTTAAGACCTGTTTAGGAGAAGACAACATCTCAGGAAATACACTGCTAGAGAGTAGTACTAAGGGTCAGGTTTAGTGCCCATTTAGTGAAATTAGTGCAGGTGCATCTATTCTGTTCTGGTTTGGTTTGGTTTTGCTTGGTTGGGTTTTTTTTTTTTTAAGAAATGAGTTAAAAGTTGACTGGTGTAAAACTAGTCTTCGTTTTTGTTGATCTCAGGTGCTAACCGCGTGACCCTGGAAGACTCCAACATCCTGCAGCCGATGGGACTCACTGTGCTGGGGAATCACTTGTATTGGATTGATCGTCAGCAGCAGATGATTGAGAGAGTGGAGAAAATGAACGGGTACAAAAGGACTAGAATTCAAGGCCGAATTGCTCACCTAACAGGCATTCATGCTGTGGAAGAGCTTGATATGGAGGAATTCTGTGAGTTTACTTCAATATCTGAAGTCTCCCACTCTTGATCACTGTCTCAAAGTCCTCATCCAGCTGAATATTGTAATAATGTTGCCCAGTGGGCTTCAAGTAAGCCATGGAGTGCTTTCAACTTCGTCAGTCGGGATCCTAGAAGAGGAGGAGAAACAAATTCCTCGTTCTTGTCCAGAGGAGTATTCCTGCACAGCTAGAATATGTGATTTCATAGCAGGCACTTGGTTACCTGCTTTGTACAAGCTCACATGATACTGAATTAACTCTAAAAGCTACTTATAATTATGGTTGTTAATTTTTAAAGTCCAACCAAGTAATAACACTTGGAAAAACCTTTAAAAAGAAAGAAAAGGATTGTACTTGCCTTTTCTCCAGGGGTTTTCAGACCCCTGACTGGTTTGACTCAGCACAATCGACGATGTAAAAGCCTCCAGTGAGGGAGGGAGAATGGGCAGGAAGCTCCTACAATGAATTACTGTGGATGTGGTACTTCTCTCTCGTCAGAGGTGGAGCCATTTTAGGTGCTCCCTTCTGAAAGGGGTCACGCATGCAGGACCTTCTTTTTCTGGACTGGTGGTCCAAGTTCCTGTGGTCTGAGGGAGAGTGCAGAAACCTCGTAAAGCAGTCACTCCCCAAAGTGACAGCTCCTCCTGCTTAACAGGAATATAAAAGAGAATATAAAAGCACAAACAAGATGTGGGAAACAGAGGGCTAAAGACAGTGGCCTCTTTGTTGCCTGTGATGAGTTGTCTTATATGGGGGGGTACATTTGTGTATAATGCTTTAATTTTCAGAAGAAATTACTCCACTTCGCAACCCTCTGTGCCACGTACGTTAGTTTCTGTGGTAGCTGAAAGTATTTTCAAACTTGCGTATGTGGGTAAGCTGTTACAAATAAGGTAACGTAAGTATTTAAACTGTAGTAGATTCTATGTGCTAATCCTCATCCAGATGTTCTTTTTTCTTTCACAATACCCAGTTTTTCTTCTTCTGTGCCATTGCTCATATTTTTAGTGTGTTTCAAAGGCAATACTGAACGATGCAAAAAGAATTTTTTCTTTAATTCTCAGCACTGTTAAAAAAAAGATTACTTTATATCCCATGTGTTTTTTTAAAAATGTTTATTTTTTATGGCCAGAGTACTGTTTCTTCTAAGTAACACTGAAAGGAATCACCTTTTGCGGCTGAAAACTGTCCTACATAGGTGACTTCTGTTAAAACAGGAGAGTAAAAATACATACGCACATGTGAGCATACCCACACAAATATACATGCATGCACTTTTTCTGCTAGCGCAACTCGTGCCTTAAACGGTAGTGTCTCCAACACAGTATTAAATTAATGAATTTGTTAAAGGTGAAAATAGGTTGCTGAGAAGACTGAACAGATGGAAAACAACTTTGGCACAGAAATTGTATCTATACCGTTTCTTCTCTGTGGAAATTCTTGGTCCTTACTAGTAGTAAAGAATACATTGTTCAGCAGCATCACAAATAACACAGGCTATAGCCCCGCAGTTTGCTCCAGCAGATGCTCGGCTGTCAGCTCAAACAAGCAGGCAGGAGACTGGGTCTTTTCTGACTCTGTTGGGCTGGGGTCCTCAGACAGTGACCTCACTTCTCTGTGCCTGTTTCTTATCCACCTAATGTTCATTTAGAGTGATTCTATTAGGAGCTCTCGAGTACTCACTGCTTCTGGGTAACTGATCTGGAACACAACCATGTTGCTTGCTATCTTTAAAAAAAAAAAACCAAACAAAAAAATCACCTGTGTGTCCTTATATTGCAGTTTTGTGAGTAACAGGGAAATGGAGAGGCTAGATATTAAGAGCTTTTTAAGATTAAAGGAGAATTCCTGAGGGTTTTGGGGGTTGGCATTCTGCAGTGACATGTGTTAATTCTTGACGCCTGGCTACCCTAGAAATGCAGGTGGGATGTCTAGGTACGCTGTAAATGCGACATTCTCAATTCTACCTTCTCATTCCTCTTCACCTGAGCTCCCAAATTGTTTTTGGAAGTCCTTTAAAGGTCTCCATATTGCTGTGACTGGGAGAAATGTAGTCCTCATGAAGTAGTAAATCAGTTTTTGAGCACTGAACTGAAAAATCCTGCATTTATCTTTCTATTAATTTGTAGTGAAATCTTGGTTACTTAAACAGAAGTGGTTTGCGAGTGGTTTTGTGCATTTGCCCTAGCTAGAAGTAGTTGTGATTTCTTTTATGCTGTCTAATATTCTTTTCTGTGTGTTTCTCCAGCCGTGCATCCATGCTCCCGTAACAATGGTGGGTGTTCGCACATCTGCATTGCCAAAGGGGATGGGACTCCAAGATGTTCATGCCCCGAGCACCTTGTGCTTCTACAGAATCTCTTAACATGTGGAGGTGCGTTATGTTTAACAGTACTGCTAAGCAGCTTACATCAAAAAAGATGGGGGTTGAGGTTGCATTCCAGTCCAAAATGTGGATTTACACACAGAGTTTTCCTACACATGGTGTGTTGCATCATGTATTAAATTGACCTTTGATTCTTCTACCAGGTGTTTTCTGCTTCAGTTTTTGGACATATGTGACTTTTCATTGTGAGCAGAGTATTTTTGTTTGACCTTAAAATACTTGCATCTTCTACTGAGATTTTTATAACTGTACGATGTGACAGGTTTGTACTTTAAACAAATGCTTATAAGATGATGTTGCATCAACCCATGATGACCTAGTAGCAGAAATTGTGCATATAATTCCCACAGCGTGATACTGCAGTCTTACAAATTAATTTGGCCTCGTAACATGAAACACTGTACTGTCTATTTATGAAATGTAGGCCAAAGCTCCATTGCAATCTTTTTTAATTAAGGTAGCTCTCCTCTTTCCACATGGTAGACTTTTCCTTTAGACTTCCCTTTCACAATCCCAGGATTTTTAAAAATTGTTACGTTACACTTGCAGAAGGGATTAAAAACAAAACAAAAACCCCTTTTTTTCTGTTTGGGAAGGCATCATATCTTAAATCATTTGGCTCTGTTAGTCCTCTTGACTTCCTTTTATGTATTCATTTTACTGTGGATTTCATTTTCTGGCTGAACTCGGACGTCCCATGGGACAGTCATTTCCATTATAAACTGTTTTCTTTCCCATGACCACAACATGCTATGTGGTTTTAGTTTTGGTGGTTACATCTGCGGGGGGCGGGAATCAATCTACTTATATTTCTTGCTGTACTGTTTTTGCACAACATGGCTAACGAGAGATTCTTATGTCCTACTCCTTTGTTATCTTCAGCTATAAATCTAAAAATTAAGGGGCCTCCATTTCAGTGTCTGTGTTTTTTATTCTAATCCTTCACTAAGCCTGCAACAACTTCTTAACCTATCTTGTCTGCCATAGTAGCAGCCAATAGCCAGTATTTCAAAATAGATTAATAGCTATTTTGGCTGGAGAACATTTGTCCATGTACCCTTATGAATGCTCTTGACCAGTTTCTAAATGCAAGCCTATGCCTGCCAAGTGCAACCATAATGCAACATTAAATGTGGCTCTAAATGCAGTAGTAGTAATCTGTCTGTTGAATTATCTAAACAGCACGCTCATATCAAAATTTAATTCAAGAATGATCTTATTGTGTGTATCTGGCATCATTATCTTACCTACAGCTGTCAGGTCACTGGCTACATTTGTAATTCTCATATTGCTACACCAAATAATCATAAATCAGAAACTTAAAAATCATAAAATTTTCAAAAATCAAATGCATTTGGATTTTTATTTGCATTTTGTTTTTCAGGCTCTTGATTATACTTAAGTCTCATTCTTGAACATACCTCCCTAATGAAGGAAGGACAGCAGCACTTTAACAATGGTTTGCATGTAATTGCAGCTCTAGGATCTGTAACACCACTCGGGAAAAAAATACTCATACAAAAGTCTTGTCATTGGTTACAACTGAGAAGCTTTCCTTATGCTGGGTTCTTTGTGAAGTCCATTCCTGACCTGAATGTTAATAAAAGCTCGTTGGGTTTCCAGAGGAGTGTTACCATCCAGCGTCAGAGCACACCTCCAGCTTGCTCAATATTGTTGTCATAGAACAGGGTATGATGTGGTAGTCTGTTAATCTGTAAAGCATCTACTTAGAGCATTAGCTGGCAACAAGCTGTGGGGACTAGTGACTGCCTCTGTTAACTGATTTAATTACGTCACAGGGATTTGATCCAGCAGCTTTTGAAATCAGTGGAAATGTATCTGTTTGCTGCAGCGGTGTTTTGAGATGGCCCCCTCATTTTGAAGATAACTAACTGCTGCTGATAACAACTGAAGGGCCTATAGGTTGACTGTTTCTTTCATTGATACCAATGGTGAAAAAGTGTGTGTTAATTTGCCGTATATAAGAATTAGGAACATTTTTTGCAATAGAGTCTTGATCTGGATTGTCTTTGTCTTTTGACATTCTGAAGAAAGCAACTATGAATGCCTTATTACAGCATAATTGTTGCATCTCTGCATGAGGTTGTAGCTGCTGCTTAATGCTATCAGTGTGTGATTGCAACATGAGCAACAGTATGGATGTGGAATGGATTCATGCCAGGATCTTGGGGTCCATGAAAAGTCAAATCTGAAGGAAGTCTCAGCTTTCTTAGGTCCAACAAACATAAAAATGGCTGTGTGCAAGGTCCGGTGTTCTGTCTCTGACCATAGTGAAAGAATGTAAGATCAGGTCAGGCCTACAGTGCTCCTCAGACTACTCTCTGAACTTCCACTGACCTGCAGCCCAGAGACTTTCCAGCAAGAGGACTTAGCTTAATGTTTAACAGGTCTTTACAGATATTTCCCCATTCGTGTTTTTCAATTCATATCTGACTCGGAAATTTGTTTGTGGAGAAACCACTGGAAAAATAGAGACACAGATATTGTAGAAGCAGATGTTACATGTTTTAGGTGTATTCATTGCCAATTAACCCAATGTGCCAGGTTTTTTTATGAAGAATTGTTCCAGGCTAATATAATTGCAGGGATTAGAATTGTGTAGAATGTGGTTTGCAATCAGAAATTGAGTATTCATTGAATTTATATGTATGACAGTGACTTCCAAAAAGTTGCTGTTAGAGCCAAAGTCAGTATTTATAGTTCCTGTCCTTAGTTTAGCGCTCGCCTGCTAGAGCAAGCTTCTTCAATCAGCATGCATCCAGTTTTTGTTACGAAGTTGGCAAAATTTCATTCCCTATGCAAAATCATGTTTTCCTCTTTGCTGGAATCTTAATATTGTCACAGAAGAACTTCAGTCCAGGCATAAGTGAGTTTTTCTTGAAGAAATCGTCACGTTTTTACTCTGTTGGAAGGGCTAAAATTGAATATACAAATGCGATTTGTTTTCTCTTTCTCCAGAACCTCCAACTTGTTCCCCAGACCAGTTTACCTGTGCAACTGGAGAGATTGACTGTATCCCAATGGCATGGCGGTGTGATGGATTTCCAGAGTGTGATGACCAGAGTGATGAAGATAGTTGCCCCATATGCTCTGCATCCCAGTTCCAGTGTGAGAAAGGACAATGTATCGATGCACACTTGCGGTGTAATGGAGAAATTGACTGCCAAGATAAATCTGATGAAGCGGATTGTGATAGTAAGATTAATTTTTTTGAACTCATGGTTCTAACATAAGCATCCATTTGAGATTCTAACTGTTCTTGAGATATATATATATGATTTTTAGTTTCAAATGGGGAAAAACAGCCTTAACCATAGCCTAACTAAGCTATCCACTGATTCTCTTTTTCTTTTCCTCTTTCTTATTCTGTTGCTCAAATTAAACTTCTCTGTAGCTACATAAATTGCTGACCATGTAACTATAGATATGGGGGAGGTTGGGGAGAGTATCTTTAACCCATATTCAGAATGAAAACAGGAAAGAAACTGGCAGAACTTACCACGTGGTTTTTTTCCCTGCATAATTACCATTTTGGCTTGCACTGTTTCCATGGTGTCCACTTCACCTTTGGACAGTGGTCACTGCAAGGTGCCACAGGGAGGAAGAGATGGACTTAATACTGTGGCTGAATAGGCTCTTCTGAGAGTTCACTCTTAGCAAGCTGATGTTTATAATCCTGGATGTACCTTTCTATGAGAAATCTATGGAATGACTTGTATGCAGTCAGCCGTAGGATCTGGGTCCAAGTGAGAAGCAGGGATGGGTGCATTTGCATCATCCTTTGGTTGATGGGAAAACTTGCATATTCTGTGTCTAGTATCAAGGCATAGCTGAAACATACATTTGACTATGAGATGGCACCACGGCTTCTTATTACAGTACAAAATTTCAGGAGCCTTTTCAATAGCATGGCTCTTGCCCTGTGAAGCCTCAGAACCCTTGGCTCTACCCACTCAGTGGCTAACCATTGCCACTGGGCCAGCAGGGTAGATCTTTGTGGACATTTCAATGAGCAATTTTGTGGATTTGCAATGTCTTCTGTAACTCTGGACACCATACACCAGCACCTTCTTTGCAAACAAGAAGAGGATCAGCCACGTCCAAGTTCCTGCCTTTCTTGTGGGAGGTGGTACTTACTACCTGTACTGCTTCATCAAGAGGCTCTGCTTTGTCCATCATGGAGCCCATATGCAGTGTAACGGTGCCATTATCCACACACAGAGTCAAAGTGGAATGTGCATTTGGTCATCTCCCTGTGAAATGGTAGGCACTGTTAAGCAAACTTAATGCCAATGTTCCTGGCACTGTATGAGCTGTAGGCAGCTGCCTTGCCCTGCACAGCCCCTTTGAGGGCACAGATGAGTCTTAGCAGCTGGTCTAGAATAGTTGAAGTCATGTTTCTTCAGCGGTTGTATGCCTAGTCCTCTGCAAGCACTTGGGCCACCTGACTAGACTTTGTCCAGGATGCTGTCTGACACTTCCCTAGAAGGGCTACGAATATACTCAGTCCAGGGTTAGACTGAGGGAGATGTGGCAAACGTGGCCTCTGTAGTCCTCAGGAATGTTTACAGGCCAAGGCCTGAGTGGGTTCCTAAGAAAAATAAAACCGATAGGCCTTTCTCATCCCTTAGCGTGTGTCAGCCTATAACCCACTGTGTTTGGGGAAGGGAAGGTGGCATATAGTACATGTTTTTGTTCTTTATATGAGGTTTATTAAGGTGGTGAGGCTAACTGGGCTTAACAGAATTTTTGTACTATACCTCATGCATCAGAGGAATTACCTTCTGGTCAGAGTAGTGGTAATCACTGCCTTTCCATAAGTCTGAGTTCAATGCCTTGATTCTATCAGAGGCTGCTTTCCTGTCCCCTGGTTTCCCAAGGCATGCTTTTGGAGAGTTGAATCTGAAGCATTGACACAGGGGTTGCAGACTATGACTAGAAGTGGCCAAAGAAATGTCCCTGGGTATGTTTGTGGTTCTTGTCTCACATCTTCAAGACCGTGGCTTTCATCTTCTTGAATTTCTTGTGGCACTGCTAGCTGGTCCTCTCATACGCGGTGGAAGTCACAAGGTTAGCAGTCTCTTGATATTGCAGCTGGATTACCATGCCACTGAAGAAGCTTCATCTCCTGTACAACACAGGTTCAGTGCTCCAAGTTGTCTGTTGCTGGATCAGGAAGAAACAAGGAGTCCAACAAGGCAGGACAGCAACAGAAGATACGGCACATAAGAAGGGAAAGGATATTAAGACAGAAATCTTGATGGAAGACAAAGGAGCAGCAGACAGTTGCAAGAATAAGTAGAGGGCTGGCAGTCATTGGCAAATAGGAGGGTGCACACAGAACTTGGCCCTTCTCATAGTGCAAGAACCTAAGTGGTGTGTGAGAGCTCTAGATGCTCTAAAAGAGCCTTCTATCAACATGTGTGTGTTTTGTATGCACTATAGGACCTTGAGGAGCTGCGTCCAACTTACTGGGGGCATAACAGTCCAAATCAGGAGCTGATGCATTTGGAGCTTCTGTCTAAGTTTTTTTCTCCATAGATAGTTTAGTTCTCATACCCGAGAACTGCTCTGCAAACTGGACCATGGCAAAGTAAGTATGGCTATTCAGGAGGTCCACTTCACACCACCACCAGTGCTGTGATCCAAAACATGAATGTGGATCTTCTCCTCCAGAAGAAAAGAACCTTTCTTCTTTTTGCGTTGAATAACTTATACTGTGAACCTTCCAGGATTGCTGGTTACTAGCCCTTGTAAGACAGTCTCTTTATTGATCATTTAATATGCTTTGACTTGATGGAGATTCCAAAGTTAATTAGCAAGTCCTTTTTGCTGAAACAGAGGCTTCTGAATATAGATAAGAAATTTAGCAGTTGTTTAGCAAGGTTATATTATACAGGGCTACATAAGATAGTATAGACTATATAAGGTTTTATAATATGCCAAGTTACTGCATTTTGTTAACATGTCAGGTGATCAGCTACACTTTGTTAGTTATTATAAGAGATTCTTGCTGATTTGATCCCAGTTTTGCCCCAATAGGACTGATTTGACAAGGATGAGGAGTTATTGGGATCAGAATTTTATTTTAGCCCCACTGAGTAGGATGTGTAACAACTAGAAGGAAGAATCAGAGAAATGGAGACTTGCATTTTACCCACAGCAGCAAAGCAGGTGTTCTGGTGACTACCTGGTCATAATATAAAATGCACCATGGCTTCATGTCTCACTTCTTTTGGTTTTCTTAAGACGCCCAAATGCTCCCACGCAAGTAGTACTTAATCTTTTCTTTCTTTCTGTGCAGCAATTTGTCTACCCAATCAGTTCCGATGTGCAAGCGGCCAGTGCATCCTCCTGAAGCAACAGTGTGACTCCTTTCCAGATTGCATTGACGGTTCTGATGAGCTTATGTGTGGTGAGATATCTTTCCTTGAGATTCAAGTGCTGTGTTCAGGCGTAATGTCCTCCATCCCTATGCAGAGCCCCAGCCTTTGCATAGTAATATTCTTTCAGGGAAGGCCAGTGAATCTCGGCCAAATACTCTCACAGTTGTATAGTCATGCTCTTACATTGGTCTGTGCGGCAAAAGCATGTGAGCTTGCAGCATGGTGTAGCAAGTCTGTAATGCTGTTATTTCAGGTAATGCAGGAACGGTAGTAGTGAAGATGAACCGAAATCCCGATGTTACTTCAAGCTAGTTCTAAAATGCTGTATGGGATACAATGCTGCCCTGTTTAGATGGGCCTTCAGATCCATACCCAGGGGGACCTGATTCTACTACGCTCAGTACCTTGGAACTTGCAGAGCTGCTGCTAAGCTTGGGTAGCTTTTAAAAATGTGCAGCCCTATCCACTGCAAATATAGGGTCAAGCTGGAGGCTAATTATGTGGAGGAGCTAGCATGCAATGAGCAAGTGTCCACAAGAGACCACGAGCTGGCCTCTTAAAGTGCAGGTAGGAAAAGAATGTAAGGAGAGACCTTGATTTTTCTGGGCAAAATGTCACTTTGAATTCTCATGGCAGTAGGTACATGCAAGTTACAGGCATGCTGATGGCAGTTGCTGTGTTAGTCCTTAGTGGGGTCTGTTATTTTGCAGGCCGAAGCGGACAGTAAAATTCACTTACTTGTACTCTGCTTGCAATTTCCTTCTTTTTGCAACATCAGGGTGACTAGTGCATGAAGTTTTCAGGCAATGGGGCAAATAAAGGGAGCATTTAGTAGCTCACGAGTGGTTTAGCAAAATAGTTGGAACATAGCATTTTAGAACAAAAGCAAATAGATGTGCTGATCTGTTGGTAATTCATCCTGAACAAATACCTTGTGTTGTGTTTGTGTAGAGAAACGCTGCACGTTGCTTAATAATGTTGCCTATAGGACCTTGACTAATTGCAAGGTTTTTAATATCTTAGAGTCTTGTCAGGTTTTGAAGCACCAGTTTTCAGAAGCTGTGCTACTGCTGGGATGAAGGGGGTCACCAGGTCTGATCAGGGTAACCTTGTTTATTCCATTCATTCTCACGGTGGGTACAGCAAGGAAAAGTGTATTTCATGAGCAAGAGTGGTGAAAGGAGCCCAAGTGGTGAATAGAAGAAAAGGCTAAAAGAACAGCAACAAAAATGGTTTAGCTCCCCTGTTGGAAATTTCAGACTGAATATGTTTCTCATGCTTCTCCCACATCTTCCATTTATCTCTCAGCTCTCACCCAGTTCCCCCAATTCCCTGGATAACATAAAGCCACTTCTTCCTTATTTTAAAATTTATTTTCTTTTTGCACTTGGCAAACTTTTGTGCTGCCAAGTTAATGAAGCCGTTTCCTGTCTGCACTTTGGGTCCAGTCCTGCAATTAGGTCTTAACTGATTTAAATGTGTCTTTATGTAGACTTAAGACTGTCTCCTCTGGAGTCCCTTTGTGGAACAGAGCATTCTGTGGTTTCTTGCTTGACTGAGGGAAAGAACTCAAGTAGGGAATAAAAATGATTGTTACTTTCTAGATAAAGAACATGCATTCAAAAGAAGCTAAGTTTAACCATAATGAGAATTGTATGTTTAAAATTAGCTAATTTGGGAACATGTTTTAATTTTGGCTTTGCTTTTTTCTGGTATCGTATCTGAACTAATCTGACCATTTGAAAGTTAGGGCTTTAGCTGACATAAAAGCTGTCATGCACTAATAAGTGTGAAAAGTAGATAAAGACTTTAAGACAGAAATGAATGCTTGATGCTGAGCTGTTAAAGAGTTTATTGGTAGATCTTTCTATTTCGTTTATCTTCCCTCTCAAATTTCAGTTGTTTTTCATTCCCTTCCACTGAAGGGAATGAAACCAGAACCACTGGAGAAAAATTTTATGAAGTGAAGGCTTGAATCTTACATGAACCATTTCACTTCTTACAACTTCATTAAGGGGGGATGGGGCATATAGTTTGATCTGAACATGTAAAATTGATAGGCTTTGGCCAAGTTTATTTTGATTTTTTCACTTTATGAATGTATATATTTGTGTATATAAAAAAATGAAAAATGTGTGAATCACATGGAAAAAATCATTTTCACTGAAGAATGTCACATATGCAAAAAACATAGAGGTGTCAGGTTTATTTGGCAAGAATTTTGAATGTGTTACCCATAATCGGGGAGATATGATAGGTAGCTCATCTCAAATGCTGCAGCACTTTTTATTATTTAACATCGGGCTATATAGGGGAAAAAGAAATAAGAAGTAGAAAGTATTTGAGATATTCTGGATTGTGTTTTCCTTCCAATTTGTCAGGTTTTTTTTAGAAAGCAAGTCATATTTTAGGAAGGAAAAGTATTCTATTTTAAGGCCTATATTAGCTAGGAAGACATCTACTACTTAATACATATGGTAGCTTCCCTACTGATAAAGTCTTATAATTTTTTAATGTTATTGCTAGCCCAAATGGTTTTTGAGAGAGCAGATTCCTCTCTGATTAAGGACTTCATGTTTACAAGTGTCTTATATCCTTAACCCGTAGACTTTGGGGGGGGGAAGAAAAGGAAACTTTATAGGCTGTTGTTATATCAAAATGATAAGTAATCCTGTTACGAGATTAATTGCTAAACAGAGAGGAGAGTACCTTGCTAATACTGCTTTATGTACATGAAGGGGAGGAGGAGGCATGAAGTCTTGTGCATTGGATCAGAGTATATGGAGTTATAGATGCCTGAGTTTGATGTAGATACTTTAAAAGATACTGTGTGAATGACTGTGTGCTGACTGATTTGCTGCATGAGCTCCAGGACAGCAACATATATATTGCCCCATGTTTAATGACCTTTTTTTTTTCTCCTCTCTTTCCAGAGAAAACAAAGCCAGCCTCAGATGAGTCACAGCCACACAGTAGTGCCATCGGTCCTGTCATTGGTATAATACTGTCACTTTTTGTCATGGGAGGAATGTACTTTGTTTGCCAGCGAGTGGTGTGTCAGCGCTACGCTGGGCCCAATAGCCCTTTTCCACATGAGTATGTCAGTGGCACCCCTCACGTCCCTCTTAATTTTATTGCTCCAGGAAGTTCTCAACATGGCACTTTTACTGGTAAGGGTGGTAAGGACCTTGCATCTAATCAGTACCATTACATTGTCTGCATTTGGAGTTTTACAGGTTATTAAGAGTGCTAGATGCGGAGTTTTCAAAGAGCAGAAATTAGATGATGTTGATTTGCTCAGTGGTTTTGGTATAAATCTGTCATTTGGATCAGATATGCAAAAACTATTAGATGCATTTCCTTAGGCATCTTGCCAGATTTTCAAATGCAATTTTCGTGCTAGGCTGCACCTGCAAAGGTATCTATCTTTTTGATAGAAAATCTACAGTATTTTGCCAGTGAAAACATCCTCTTTAAATAGTTCATTCTGGTGTATGCCTGAGTTTTGCATAGTACTTCCTACCTAAGGCCTGCAAAATACTATGAAGAGTAGTGAACCACGTGCAATATTGGAAAATAAGAATGTATGTGCCATTCAGCGTTCTAGTGAGAGCTCTGTTGAGTTGTTCTTTGTGTCCCTACTCAGATGTCCTTGTTTCTGTCCTGTCCAGCAAAGGTCTTTACATAGTTTTGTCCTGTCTGCTCAGGATGGGTAAGTTATTCCACAGTGGAAAGAAGCAGAGGAAAGAAGTGAAGCAGCTTAGTTTACTATGATACAAAATAGCAGGGGATAAACCTCCCTCACCAAAGTTGCAAACGTGGAAGAACACAAGCAGTCTGGGTGTGGCTTTGTAGTCTGACTGCTCATTGCCTGAAGTGGAATGAAAACATCCCCTTTGGTTTAGCCCATCTCTGAGACAGCTTTTCTTTTTGCTTTTGGACAAAGTATTTATTCTCTCTGTGTCTCAGTCCTTCATCTGTAAAACAGCAAAGGTTCTCTACCTCGCAAAGGACTCAAAGCATCCATTCGGAGAATTGCATGTAGCTACGATGCTGAGATTGAAGGAGGACTTGAAGTATACATAAAAGCTCAGGATATTCAGCTAATAGATAAGAACCCAGAAACCTCATATAGACATCAAAGTAAACACTTAAATGATGTACCTCAAATTATTTTACAAATGTAAAATATACTTTTCATAGAGGAAATAGCAAATTCTTAACTACAAAGCCCTGAGAAGAAAGAATATCTCTTCATATTGTTCAGGAAGCTGGAAAGTAAATGTTCGCCTGTAAACCTGCCAGACAGGGTCAGAATACAAGAAATTCATACTTTGGAGTGCTTGGAGTCTGCTTTTCATGTCAGCTGAAAATCAGATAGATGATAAACTTAAAGACAAATGAAAAGATGTGGCACTTCTTCATATTTAACAAGTTGTGAGATGTGCTAATTGTTGTTTTCTTCTAGCCATGGCTTTGAAGATAGCCGGATACAACTTCGATTTAGCCTTTCTCACACTTTAATGACTGTGGTCAGCTGTTCCTGCTTAAATTATGTTTTTATGGTTATCAAGAGGTTTTTGTGGTAGGAAATAAAATTTGAGGATGAAAACATTGCAGGTGAAATCTTTGCAGTGGTGTTTTAAATTTGACTTCACACTAAAGCTTTTTTAATTAAAGCAAGTATCAGTGGTTTTCGTCTGTACCTCTGTAGGTGCTAAACTAAGCTGTCATTCTGATTCTCATTCTATTTGTTAGTTTTTTCTAATTCATATTGCTGTGACAAGTTGCAACAGCTGAAAATACTACCATTGATGTTAATTCTAAAGAAGAGACATAGGTTCCTAATACTATGGCATTTCCAAAAATGATAAATAGTCATGAATGATGATCACAAATAGAGTCACTCTGCTTGTAATAAATATTTCCTGCATCTGAAAATTTCTGAAAACTTCCCAAACTAAACTCTCCCATTAGCACTGAATAGTCTGACAGGAAGAAGCTGAAAATGTATTGTCTGGTGTAAGTGTATATTGGAGTAAAACAGATTGGAGAGTGTTGTCTTCCCTTTTCCTGTCACCCAGGTTTCCTTCCTTTTGCCTCTGCTGATTTTCAGTTTAAGCAGTGATTTTTTTCAATAAAAATAATTATTTTTTGCTGTTGTTCCTGTACTTGGAATTTAATTTCTTTGGATGGAAATGAAAACTTTGGAGGTCTCTAGCTTGTTTTGCTTGGGCAATGTATAATGCTTTTTTTGCAAATGCCTGAGTTTGTTTAATTGGAAAATTTCTTAGTTAATGATTTGGGTGAAAAGTTTGGATCAACTGTTCGGAAGATTCCTTTCTCAACAGAATGTGAGAGCAGGTTGTGAGGAGTTCAGTGCTGCAGTGAGACAATAGGTGGTCTGGGGGTGAGATGTTTTCTTTACAAAATATGTTGTTCCTTGTAATCATGAAGTTTTTACATAAAACACTGTTCCCAAAGTGACAACCAGTAGCATTGCACAGGTTTGCCAAGCTGTGGATTTGTTTTCTGTTTTGCATTGGTAGATAAAATTGTGGTTTACCTAACCTTGTTTTCCTCTCTGTCTCACTGCAGGCATCTCTTGTGGCAAGTCCATGATTAGCTCCATGAGTCTCATGGGAGGAAGCAGTGGTGCCCCCTTATATGACAGAAACCATGTTACTGGAGCCTCTTCGAGTAGCTCATCCAGCACTAAAGCCACTTTCTACCCACAGGTAAGTCTTGAAAATATACCTGTGAGTTAGATATCTCCCACTTCTGAAGAAAAGGCAGATGAAAATTTGTGCTACTAAATAGAATGTTAGTAACGGTTGTTCTTGGATGTTACTGTTTATGATATACAGGCCCACCCTGAGACACACTGAACTTCACAAGATGTTTTGTTATTAGAGTGATACTCAGCTGGGTTGTTCCTGGGCACTTCTGTTCTTCTGTCTTGACTCCCTTGGAGATGCCACCTCCTTTGTTCTTTGTAAACTCTGATGTCAGTGGCCCAATGACATTTTGCACTGCATAATGCTGCAGGCACACATGGAATAAAAAGACAAACAAGACACTACAGGACTGGAATGCAAATGCATAAGAAATAAGCTTGGCTTGCTGTTTAGATAAAGTGTTGCTTGTTGATTGAGAAAAAAAGTGCGTGCACTGGGAGAAAACACTGGTACCAGCAGAAGTTACTTTGCTTGGGTGTTTTCAGCTGTAATTTAGCTCCATTTCTGGCTTTTAACTGTTGGAAGTGACAGAATTTTAGTTACCATGTCAGAGTTTCACAAATTCAAAGATGTATAGTATGAATGGAAATGATTCTCTAAGAATATATAGGACAGACATACAAAGATTACTGTTTGCCAGCATTTTGTCATATGACAGTTTTTTTCCTTAGTGCTTCTGAGCAATACATACATTCACTCTTCTGTTCACACAAGCTTGCAGAGTCAATCTGCTAGCTATTGAGGTGATTTTTCAGTTGTATTTAATCAGGAGCCCACATACTGTGTGGGTATATGTGCATTTGTGTTTACATGTAAACTGTTATGCTATGTATGGGCATTTTGATTGATAGTGTTTTGATCAGTGGCAAATGTGCTCTCTCTCCCCTTCAAGAAGGACAGAGATGGAAAAGAGAGGCTTGTGAGCTTATCTATTGATAAGGTAAAATTGGTTACTTATTTCTCGCATTACCTTCTCAACAAAGCCATCAAGAAGCTAGTCACAGCTAGCAGATGTTTGGAACTTGGCAGCCCTCCTAATTTAGCTTGTCTAATGCTTCACCAGTGTCTCTGTAACATGCTGAACAATTTCATGCTAGTACCTGATTGATATGTCAGTGCCACACTAAAAAGGATGAACAGAAAAAACTTAGCTGAATTTATATAAAAAAAACCGTACTTAAATAAATCTTGGAAGGAAAGAAGCCCAAGAGCTGATCTGCCTGTGCCATTTTATGGGATCTGCATTGGCCAAAAGATCAGCTCTTCCATTGGACTTCTGGCCTAAGCTAATCTGACTGTTACTGGGAATTATTCTTCTACCCTTTTCACTCCGGGCTATGTCAGCCAGGGCCTGCAGGGATGATATCAGCCTTTCCTTCAGGAAAGGCATGCTGGATTCTTAGAAGGAAGCTGTTGCAAGGGCTTTGTTACATTAAAGTTGCTGCTTAATCCAGATATTTTGGTCGGTTCTACCGGGTAGCTAATTACCCAGCTTTAGGTTAATAATAAAAAGGAGAGATCTGAGCATCTAGTTGTCTTGGCTTTTTTGTTGTGTTTTGTGTAACAGTCTTATGGTACTGTGAGATGGTCCAGTGAATAGAGACTAGGAAAGAATTTATGTCAATTGAGTTATGCCAGTTTATATACCTGAGAACCTGGCCACAGGCTTCCTGGCTGACACTCTGCTGTATTTAATCTGAACATGAAGTGGTGGTGATGCGGCTCAGGGTGCTAGTAGGAGAGAATCCAGAAGTAGCATGCAGTGCTCCTCCAAGGAAGTGGGTTTCTGGAAGATATTCTTGGGGCAATTACTCATCATTCTGCACAGCTGGCAATGGGTGGTATTCAAGCTTGTCTCCCCTCATATGAATCTGGTTGCAGGGCTTGTCAGTATTAGTAACGTGAGCTCAACTCAATGACCAGGAATCACTTTGCTGGATGCTGCACCAAAACAATGATCTCCACTCCAGTGATTTTACAGTATTATTACGAGAGAAGAGCAGAGACAAGAGCAGAGAGAAGAGCAGAGGCAGAGGCAGGATGCTATCATGGTCACTGTGGCAGGCCATGGCTTGGCAGAATGTCCAGGACAGGCTGTGTACAAGATGCTCACATCAGTAGCAAGGCCCTACCATCAACAGCAATGCTGTAATTTTCCACATTGGAAGGGATGAAGCGCTCTACTTGTTTTTAGGCCAATGTCCTAAATGCTGGCTGTGTCAGGGGTTCTGCTTCCTGCTAGGGGAAGAATCCTAAAGGATTCTGAAGCATAATAAACTGTTTTCCTAGTGTGAGGGTTACCAGCAACCGTGTATATGCACACAAAGGCTAGGGCAGGCTATAACTATTTTTTAACTCTTAGGCTCTTGCATTGTGAACTGTGCCAAAATAACATGTTTACGGAACGACAGTAAAAAGAAGTATTCAGGGAAGGATGGAGTTGTATTAGTTATAGTAAAGGAACTTGGCTTCCTGACCCTACTATTGACTGGGGGTATGTTCAGGGGCTGGGAGTGGAACAGACTTTATTTTCACATGAGCATCTGCTGAGGATGATATCAGTCTTTATGTCCAAGGAAGTGCACTGAGATTCAGCAAAACTGGGTCTAATTTCCAGCTGTACTCCAGCCTTCCAGCATAATAACGGATGTGCAAGGAAGAAAATTCCCTGTACTGTGAGAAATTTGAAGGCCTGCAGTATATCTAAGCCCAGAGTAAAGTCTCGTAATGAACTTCTGTGATCTTTAAAAAATGCATTAACCCACCCAAGCAGCAAGGAGAGGAAACTAAACTAAAGATGAGTGACAGGGTGAAGGCTTAAATAATATTTTCAAAATAAGTAGAGTTGTATAATTAACCCAAACTTTCTCCCTGCTTTTTCCTATTCTTCCTAGATCTTGAACCCACCTCCTTCCCCAGCTACTGATCGCTCCCTGTATAATGCAGAGATGTTTTATTCCTCAAACATTCCTTCAACCACAAGATCTTACAGGTACAGCTCAGATAAAAAGGTTTGATAAATCTTCTATTGATCTGTCCTTTAGTTTTGGATCTTAAGCAAAATGTTCTTGTTCAGACTTCACCTTGTTTAAAAAAACCTTTCCCTCTCTTAATAAATGACCATTCAAATGGAGATTATGCCAGTTTTGATGTTAAACATTGGCTTTGTATTCTTATTTTGACACAACAGAGTTTAGCGCCTTTCAATACAGTGTTGCTGAGTAATAATGCAATATATATAGGTTATATTGCTATGTAACAGTCACTTAGCATCCTGTATAGAGAAGGTTGGTGTTTTCTGTTCAGTTCCTCAAGCTTATCTTAAAACTCTTTGATAAATCAACCTATTTGTTAGTGACTGGGCTAAATTGTCATGGTGGTCTCCTCTGGCTGGTCAGGGGCTGGAAGAATGCACTACTGGCTGAGGGTAGTTGTGCCATTCAAATTTAACACAGTTCAGGTACTTCTTGTTGGGTTCCTATGAAAACCTGAATTAAGGCTCACATAGTACTAATGAGCAGGCGTCTTGACTGAGGACACAGAGCTGTTCATTTTCAATCCCTTTCTTTCTTTTTCTTTCTTTTTTCCCCAGATTGCAACTACTGCATATACTTTTTTTTTTTTTTTTTTGCAGGCCATACCTTATACGAGGGATAGCTCCACCCACAACGCCCTGCAGCACAGATGTTTGTGACAGTGACTATACTACTAGTCGATGGAAGGCCAACAAATACTATATAGATTTAAATTCAGACTCGGACCCTTATCCCCCTCCACCCACACCTCGCAGTCAGTACATGTCGGCAGAAGAAAGTTGCCCTCCATCTCCTGCCACGGAACGAAGCTATTTTCACCTCTATCCCCCTCCACCCTCTCCTTGTACAGACTCCTCATGACCTCAACAGAAGGAACTTTTCCTGTAAATATTTTAAAATATGAACAGATTTAAAATATATATTTTATGATTTAAAAATAAATCGGGGTGGGAATTAAGAAATGTGAATAAAAATGGGTGGGAGGGATGGGGCTGTGAAAAATTGTACAGAGGAAGAATATTTATAAAATTGATTTTTTTAACTTAATTTCCAATCTTTTGTGCCATATTTGCCTTTTTGAAGTCATGAAAATGACTCAATCTCCAAAGGATTTGGGGAGGGAATGTTGAGCCTTTTTGCATTTTTAAGTCACCTTTTTACTTACTAATGTGAGACGAGAAAGTGAAGTGGCTTGTGGGAGGATGAGTCTAAAGAAAGATGTAAGTTTATTCGCAGAGAAGAAAAACACATTTAAATAAAACTGTCAGTATCTCATCCCTTCACCACCACTGGGAGAAAACATGCAAAGATCACAACCCTCATGCTACTGTTTGCAAGTGAGCTGAATGCTTCCCAGCAGAACTCGTATGCTGAGACCTAGATTTCAAACCTCGCTCTCCATTTGCTTAGCATTGAACTGGAAGAACACTTCTTTTGGCCAAACCTTCCAGCTTAACTAGGCCCGCAGGCATCATGGCCTACCTCATGTCAGTGCCACTCTGCACATGGCCAATTCTGGAACTGATTCAAGCTAAAAAAGATAACCAGCCCTAAAAAATGTGGTTTAGCTCCAATCAGTTCCCCACTTGACTGGGTGAATGGTAGCAGAAGCAGTTGTATTGACCTGTGGGTAAGAGCAAGAGGCAAGTTTAAAGTGGTATTTAAGCTAAGAGAAATGCCTGACAAGCTGCAGATTTGGTCAGACTCGCCATTTTAATTGTGATGAAATCAAGCTCCTTCATCCTTCCTTGTGAGGCTTTGATGACTGTCTGGGAAGAAGCTGTAATATTCAGCTGCTTTTCAAAATACAACGCTAGTTCTCTTTTTCCCAAAAGTCCAGTAATTCACTGTGCCAGTTCTCTGTGTTGACTTGATCAGAGAATTGCTTCATCTCTAATGTTCATTTTCCAAAGTGGAATGATATGGTCACTTGTATTCATTTAAATAAGGAAAGTTGTTTGTTTTTTAATAGGTCTTTCCAGAAAAGGGTATCTGCGTAGCTCAAAACAGAAACATCTGCCATTCAAACAGTTTAGTTGTATCGCATAAAAATTTGCCAGAAAATTAGATCAGGTTTAGAAATAGACAGAAAAAGCACAGGGGAGGAAGGAGAGGAGACAAATACTTCTTTCTAATTGTGTTGAAATGAAAAAGATACACTCTCATACAAACTGCTGTAACCTAAGGACATCATGATCAGCAAAGTGCTCATGTTCGAAACTCTTACAAAAAAAACCCCTTTGGGAATGGGGGGCTAGGATCAGTCCCTTTCAAAATACAGAAGATAAATTTTTGCTTTGATTGCTCTCTTGCTGTAACAAAAGGGATTGGGTATTGTATGGCACTTTATAAATTCAGCTCTGGTGATGATAATGTGAGTGCCTACATGGGACATCTGAGGGAAGTTCTGAATATGCAGACTCGCACCTGTTTCTGCAGCTGCTGAATAACAGATGTGTTGGGCCTTTGACAGCTTTAATATTGTTGGCAACAATGAAAACTTTTTTCTTGTTTGAACTTAAATCGTACTTAGTTTGGGGTCTTTTTAGCAAAGTTATTTGAGAGCACATCAGAGGAACCCTACAACTCTGGGACAGAGGTCTTTGTTGTGGTGGTGGAGGGGCTGGGATCACAGTGTTCTGATCCAGTTTGTGTTTTCAGATTTATTAGTCCAGATCTGTTCTTCCTGTCTACATTTTTCAAGGATAGGATTTGTGCTGTCACACAAATGTCTAAATTTCATTTGAGAGATTAAGCACAAAGAAGATGCCCACCATTTTTCATGGAGAAAAATACAGAATTGGAGAATACAGCACTGGAGTTTAAGAACGGGTTCTTTCCCCATCCCCTATCAACATTAGTAATTCTGTAGTATGCCAAGAGGGACAAGGTCATAGTTTGTTTCTCTTAGAGTGACTTCGCAGATCTCTGAACAAGTGTTAATGATTTGGTGAAACAAAGCAATTCTCATGTGATCATGTTTCAGTGAACTAAACTAGGAATATAGATCCACAGGATATTTTATGTACCACATCGGTCTTATAAAGGAGTGCTTGTTCTGCATTACAGCAGTTGGTAGTCCAACTTCATATCATATGTAATCTTGTGTGTGATAACTATTCACCATTTATAATGAATTCATTAGTTTAGTTGTTTCGTGTTAACAGTTCTAGCTTAGACACATACTACATTAATTTTCCTGTATTCCTGTGATGACACTGGATGCAAAATTACATTGATTTCCCCCCCCATTAAACCACTTTTTAAAGAGCCACAACTATAACAATCCTAACCACTTCATCTGAAGACTTGTATCCTATTACAAAGTTTGGAGTTGAGTCCAAGAAAATTAGCATTCTTGCTGAGAGCTAAACTGTCTTAACAGTCAAATTCTTTTGGAGCTTAGGTATTCAGAAGGAAGGAAACACTTGCTGAATGGGGTGAATTAAGCGTGTACATTTTTATTTCAGTTGGACATTCATAGCTTCTTGCTGCTAATGTTTGCTGAGAAATTGCCTCCTTTGAAGCACTTGAAGTTTGGTGATTGGAATCTAAGCCCCACAGTGCTCCATAATACTGACTTTAAAAGCCTCTTCTAAAAAGAATTTGTATACAAATTTAGCATCTTAACATTTAAATACTAAATATTATTTTTGATTGCTGTAGACTATATACTTTAAAAGGATTACTGCACTCTAGTGCTAGAAAAGACCAGAAAGAAAATTTGAGTGACAGGAGCTACTTCTCTCCAGAAATATCTTGTGCGCTCTTAGTGGTTTCCATCCTGTGAACTTTCAGGTTAAAACATAGAAAATAGGTGCTATGTTCTTCTAGATCAGGATGAGAGAAAGAGTTGCAGGGAATTAGTGAATGCATATGACAAGCTGTGGCAGTTCAGGGCTGAATAGGAAATAAGTGGGGGAAAGTTGTATTTTGGTAGGGTTTAGGCATAGTTTTAATAGTGCAAAAGTTTTCTATGAGAAAGCTGACTGAAATATTGTAAGAGTTCTCCCCTGAGAGCCTGCAGGGGGATGTTTGTGATTGGACTACCTGTATGAGCTTGTGAGTACTTGAATCAGTGTTTTCAACCACTATTTTCCAAGCCCATTATGACTGCATATTAGCACTTGAAACAGCTCAGGGTGAATATAAAACTGTGTCTCGAGAGCAGCTAGTAATGGGCAAATGAAATGATTGATTCTGTGTTACACTTAAAGGATAGATGTCCTAGCAGAGAGCAGCTTACCTGCCTTCCAGTGCAATCATGAAAGCAGCTACTCGGCTCTTCTTCTCTTTTGTAGAATTTGTCCTATCTGCAGGACAGATGTAGCAGCAGTGTGAAGCTGTAAGGCAAATGGACAAGTTGTGATCTTCTACAGTGAGGTATTCTTTTATTTCAACCAAAAGTTTTGTGTAAATTATAGCTTGACTTTACTTCTGCTAGACTGGTCAACAGCCACCGCACCCTGAAATTTGCAATGGAGGTAATTAATTTGTTCATTATTGCTGGGTGATTTTGAGGAAACTTCGTTAGCACTATCCCAACTGTCTTACTGGTTCGGTTTTCTTCTGTCTGGACAGATCGCTAAAGAGCACTTAGGCTAAGATTAAGCTAAATCTGTATGTATGACAAATAATGTTTTCTTTACGATAGTGTCATAGTACAACATGCCCCCTGTCTAAAAATGAGACTGTGCCATTATCAGCATGTTCTAAAGAGGAAGGCAGAAATTAGTTTCTTCTTTTGGAATAATGGGTTTGATTTTCAATAATAAACCTTGATCTCTCTGGTTTGCAAAGGGTGCAAGCACTTCTCTAAAAGTTCTGATTCTTTTCAAAGTAACAACAAAATGGTCTCTTCCCTCAACGCCTGTTCTACACACCGAGGTTGGGCCTTCTGGAAATCTCCAGGCCCATTTATCCTAGGTCTATTTTCCATCTGATATCTAGAAGGTCATATGCTAGATCTAGGGCTCGTCATGTTCTCCCCATTTTTATGCCAACTGATGCCTCTTGGATTCTGGGGCTTTTGAAATCCTGAAGCTCTGTGCACAGCAGTGAAAAAGGATTTGGAAGCAGGAGCACTCAGTAAGGGCTGGTCACACTGGGCTGATGTGCCAATGACAAGGACATTCCTCTATTGCCTGCAGGGTCAGATCCCTTTGCTAGGGAGAGCTCCTGTGCTACCCTTCATCAGAGCCTCTGGAGCAGGTTGTACTACGTTATGAGTGTGGTCAGTCAAACTTCACAGAAGTTGTGTATCCTGTTTGCTTCAAGCATTTTCGGAAGTAGATCTTTTCTGATGTTAGTCATTTTGTCGGGGTATATGTTGAGTCAATCCAAATGAGTAGCTGTGCTTATAATTGTACTACAAGTGATATCCATTAATGTCAGGAAATGAAAACAGAAGGGAAGCATGTTCCCAATAATTAATAACACACAAGAGTGCCTGGCATGGAGCCTTGAATTAGAAGTAACATATTTGCTGTTACAGTACTGAAGGACATTTTATAAAGGTCCATGTTTGGACAGAGCCTTAGACAAGCCACAGTCAAAGATGATAGTCATTTACAGATCAGTTATTTGGTTGTTTCTATGTTTGTATTATGACTCCATTATGAATTATGAGTGCAGTCCTCACCGTAAATTTGGCTCATCTGTAGAAGTTTCAGGGAAGGCTGAATCCTAAATTCTGAGAGGTGTCTGCTGGTTCTGCTGCTGTTCCCTTAGGTATTGCAACACTTTCTGTTCATCATTAAATGTAAAAACCCCTTTCTTCAGCTATTATAAGTTAGCTAAACAGCTTAAGGTATTTACCACATGTTAAAAGAAATATTAATGTACATAGATATTTTCAATCCTGTCATGTCTTCTAGTTCTCATTCCTGAGAACACTCTAGTTTTTGTAAAGGATATTTTTTAATTTGTTTATTTTGAGGTTCACCAACTATGCTGTGAGCCTTTTCACATAAGATCCTAGTCCTTGGAAGGAAAAAAGGAAAAATTGGTTATAAATAAATGTTAAGCCTGCTGATAGGAATGATGGAAACCAGTCTGGTACAAATGGCTTCTGCATTCCACAACAAAATCCTTCAAAATGCCATGTCCTGACATACTGACAGTGCTCCCAGCCACCCGTGACAGCAAGCTGCCACATCCTGACTGTTCCCAGCATGAACCATGGCCCTTGTTGCAGCCCACCTCTGGAGTCAGGGGCTGGGTTCTCTCCAGCGAACACAGAATCCTGGTGGATGGAAGACCACAATGGCAGTTACTAAACGGGTCGTTTTATATTGGCAAAATATGTGCAGAGAATGTGCTTAGAAAGACTTACCAGAGGAGAAAAGGAAGTTTGACAGCTACAGTAAGTGACAGACTAATTTCCCGGCAGTCACATCTTTTAAAAGCAAGTACTCCCACTGACGCACCTTTCTCTAAATAAGAATGACGCTACTCCTGTGACAGCATTCCCAGGGTAGCTGTGTTTGACAAAGGGAGCAATATTCCAGTTTGATTTGTACAGAGATCCTGCAGTGTGTAAATAAGTACAAAAGTATTTTGGTTGCAACTACAAACACAATAGTTGTAAATGGAATTCAGCCTACGGAGATAAAACAAAAACTGTTGAAAACAGGAGGACTGCTTTGCTGTTGTATGTGAGATTTGGAGGGCATCATAAACAAAACTCAGACCACTTTCTTACTTAATTGTATTGCAATTGCTGCTATTGTAAATGTACATGAATATACAAAGAGTACCAAGAATTTTTATGATAAAACCCACACACAATCTTTTTTGTATTTATATTAAAATGTGTATTCTGCAAACAGCCTAATAATTACAGCTTTATATGTGTATAATTTTGTAGCATTTGTTACTACAAAAGACAAGCAAACCCAATACTTCAGTGCCTTGCGTATTTTAAACAGTTCAGCATATTAACTGGGGAAAAAAGTAAAGCCTTAAATCACAAGTGCCCCCAGAATCATATGTAGATTGTACTACAGTGGTTTTAACAAAGCTTTGTATCATTGTTAGGGTTCTTTTCAGTTAAAATACATACATCCACAAGTTGTGGAACTAACTGAAAGCTGATAACTTCTGAATTTTTTAGAGCGTGCATGTCTTGAATTTGTAATATATTGGAATTTCTCTCAAATGCATTATTTCAAGTGAACTTCGATTTATATAGTAATACCTATTTCAACAGAAAACTCAATACCTGTCAAAAATACATAACATTTAAAAAAAAAATGCCTGTAACTGATGCTTATGTATTTGGGGATTAAATTGACGCTATTTCCAGATTGTCACTACAGTACTTTTCATTAGAGCCATAAAATCTTTGTTGTGTTATAGAAAGTCTTTACCAATTATTTTTCCAAGCATGGCCTTCAAGCATACAAATGAACTTGGTAATATTGTCTTAAGAAAAACTTCTTTGAGGCTTTCATCACTTCAGACCATTATACGTTAACAATTTTCTGGTCATGAAACTGCAATGTTTCTTTATGTTAACAAAACCAAAGTCATGTTTGAAGTAACTGGTATTTTGTATAAATATCTGTACAGATATCAGACTCTGCATTTGTACTATAGATTATGTGGATTTTGTTTTATAATAAATACTTCTAAAAGATTTGATTAACAGCCCTTTTTGAGTCAAGCTGTTTCATCACCTATAGTAGAGACAACCAGCTAGTATCACAATTGTTTTAGATACTATTTAAGATAAGCATAGTGTTGCTGTCTCCTTTTTTTTAATTTTAAAATGTATAATAGTGGCAAGAGCAAGGAGGTGAAGGGGTTGCTTGGAAAACTGATGGCCTTTAGAATTACAATTATTAGCTAGCTATAGAACTTACCACAAGTTTGTCAGCATCATGACCTTATTAAAAATGTTACACTCCATAGGAATAATCTCTGTGTTTTGACTAGACCAGATCAGCTCTGTGTTTCTTTTTTTAATTGTATGCTATAGGATGTCAAAGTAAATCTTTTAACTAATGACGACTTTTTTTTTATGGTGAACATACTTGAAAACTAGTTCCATTGAGTCTAGTTTGGTCTTGATTTCTGCAGTCAATATTGGTAGTCTCATATTTGTGAAATTTACCATCTTAACCTAAAAGTCAAAATAATCTTTATTTGAGACATCCTTTCTCCTGTATGGTGGTTAGATGAGACTCAGAATGAAGGAAGTTTTTCTGAGCAGTCATCAGCAGTCCTGGTGACGTCCAATTCCATTTCTTCGGATTTTTCCACGGTAGAAAAAAATACAGCATACAAACTCAGAGACATGCTTCTGTTTCCTACAAATTTCTTTCGGGTTTTGTATTGTACTGAACCAGAAAATGTAAAAAAATTTTTCCTCTTAGCCACATTACCCTTGCTAATAATGCTTAATATACATGGCCCCTGGACCAGCCACGTGATTACTGCCTAACCCTAGTGATTTATTCCATCGCTATGATTAAGATACATTTGTAGTTCAAGGAAAAAAACTGAAGGATCTGGACTTCTGGTGCTGTGCACAGCCTGGAACAGGCCATCCATCATCCTATTGTGTTAGAAAAGTTGGACCAAATTACCCAGAAAAACAAAGTTTTTTTTAGGATTTCATATGGCATGAAGCAGAGCAGCCCCACTCTTCTTTCCAGAACTCCTGACTCTAGCTGGGCTTTCTCACCTGAGAAGATTCACAAGTCTTCATCTCTTGGAGTGGGCCCTGACTCACACAGTGGCTGCTTGCAGGGAGGTGTTTGATACATGTATCCCACACAAGGAATAC
>NW_009226123.1:18525-20624 GCF_000690835.1 Fulmarus glacialis | reverse complement strand
CTCCAATGCCTTAATCCCAGTTGCTTCAGGGTCTCTCTTGAAACTGGAGGAGACAGTATTTTCTTTTTGCTCCAGAAAAGCTTGCTCAGCTGTCTGACTGGATCTTTGTAGTCTTACACTCCCACAGCTTACAGATTCCTTAATGCATTAACTTGGGAAATACAGCTCTGTTGTATCATTTGTCCCAATATGTTCCCAGGACAAAACCTATGCTCACAGGGAAGGATGCTTAATTCTAAATCCATCAGTCCTGATCTTTTATAAAATTGTCCCAGCTGTTACTGTCCATGGCAGGGCAGATCAAGGTGTTTGGCTGATTCAGTGCAGCATCACTGTGGATTCAAGTGGATAACAGATTGCATCTGGATATGCCAGAAAGTGGCTAAAGCAGACAAAATGCATTCTGCCAGAGCATGGGTGACCCACAGCTGTGCGGAGGAAAAGCCTACACAGCTATCTGGATCTCCTTCCATGCTTTATGCCAGCCCTAAAGCAACTAGGAGTGAAATGCTGCTAAACAGAGCAGTGTTGAAGCTATCTATGTTACAGACCCTAAAAAAGGTAATTAAGCATGAGGTAACTGTGGCCACATGCTGCCAAAAAGCCCATGTAGAGTTATAGGAAGAAGAAAGTTCTTCACAAGAAACTAATGCTTTTTTAGGACAGGTAGTCCCCCGGTATGTTTGCTTTTCACCCACCTAAGCTCTGAGGGGTTTTACACAGGTTGTCCTGTAAGTGAGAGGCCAGGGAATGGTGATGCAGCCTTTAGGCAGTGCACACTGCTGTGGAGAGCAGGGTGGAGGGAAGGCGACCGCGCATGCATGCTCTATGGCTTCCACAAGAATGACTAACCACAGCACGCTGCCCACATCCCTGCTAACAGCACAGAGCACTACGTACCACAACCTTTCTCCAAGGAGTTCAGGTGGTTGCTGGAATCTGCTCAGAAAGCACAGATAGGAAGAGAGTTGGTGTGCACAGGAGCCAATGCTGTTGTGGTTTTAGGCAGTACGAAAGGACCCCTGCCTATAATTAAGATTGGAGACAAAGCTAGCTTCTGGGAAATGAAGGCTCGATGAGCCAGTCTAATTGCTGGACTCTGAATATATTGCAGAAATGAGATGAGGATAGTAACTGCAAGGGGTATTGCTAGATCAGCTGTCTAAGATCATCGCTACAGTGAAGGTTAGGACAAGCAATTTATTTGGGTTTGCCCACTTTGGGTTTTTGATGGATTCCTTATGGAACACAAGAATTGGAAGAGGGCTGGCAGGGGCAGGATAAGGTCTTGAATTTCCTCTTACAGTTAGTGTTTGGTCTCCTGTCCATAATTAACATGAATAGTAGGCTTGAGGCTGGAGTTGGCTTTTGGGATAGGAAGATACCAACAGCTTACATATATATTCTGGACAGCCTGCAAAGCCAAGATCTGGGCTTGCCCTAATTGAGGTTAATGCCTTCTGTTACAATTTCCTGAAGGGAGAGCTACTTTTGCAATAAATCTGATTTAAGGGATAGCAACAGCTTTAACAATCTATTACTTCGGGAGTGATGTTTGTTACTGAACTTTGCATGGCCTAGAAGCGTATGAGGACTCATGAGAACAGGGCCAATGCTTTCTCTTGTATTTTGATTTTGCTCATTAGGCTATGGTTACAGGTTTCATTAGGGCTTAATTCTTAGATGCTCTCTCTCATAATCTGAATTCCTTTTTTTTAGTGCCTACATTCATTTTACTGTAGGCATTGTACTATACATAGGCAGTCACTAAAACTGAGAAGCATTCAAAATAGAATTTGGAAATCTGAGGTTCCAAAAGTTACAGTCAGTTCCCACATTATACATAGCCTGCAGCATTAGGAAGGGTTGGTATCCTTAGCTTCTCTTTTCTATTGTAGGTTATAGTACAAAAAGCCCATGTATTGGGAATAATAGAGTGGCAAGAGTTCAGTTGCTAGATTCCCTGGAGCTAGAGTTGGGAGAAATGCTCATGTAGGTGAGACTGTGCTCTCAGCTTCTCTTGCACAGCAGGTGTCTATCCGTTGCCTACAATTACAGGGAAGTGAGCAGGTTTAGGGATTAAAAGAATAAAACTATTG
>NW_009226123.1:0-18501 GCF_000690835.1 Fulmarus glacialis | reverse complement strand
TCAGCAGGAGCCAGGAAGGGTGCTGACTGATAGTGGCAAGCAACCGAGCTCTCAAAGCTTTAGGTTCCTTAGCCCTATACTAACCTGGATGTTGAGAACTGATCATAACAATAATAAAAAAAAAAAAAAAGCAGCTCCCATTCAGTTCAATCCTTCTTTTTAACTCCTGATATGCTACAGGAGCCAGCAATAAACTGAAGCCCAGGTGTTTTACATTTCTCAAGCTGAACACTAATCCTATCCCTTACAGGAACACTGACAAGGGATCCTTGCAGAGAGGTGAGCATCTCATGGGCTCTAGCCCTCACCCTTTTCTCTGCAGTTCTGGCAGGAGTATCCAGGAAATACTGAAGTATAAAGTTAGGGGAGAGGTATGCAAGCATTCAGAGAATCTGTTTGTCACACAGTTCTACCCAGTTCCTGGAGAACAATGCTTCCTGTGTTTGTTCACATACAGCATTCATCCCCCAGGTGGAATTAAACAGGGTTAGGAAAAGTTCAGTGTTTGGGAATCCAAAATGCAGAAAGCGTACTGCTGTGTCTGTACAGGATCAGGCAGTACACTTAAAATGAAAGCTAGACTGAATGGGAACCCACTTCTCTTTATTAGTAGACCTGCTTGGAGGATCAGACCTGAAAAATCAGGAATTGGTGATGAAAGAGATTGAGGAGTATGTGCATGCTGGAGCCCACGGTCTTAACTTAGGCCTTGTGAGAGAGAGTGTTCACTGGGACAAGTATTTTGTCTCTTTTTATAAGTTAGGTTTTTCTTTTTTTCCACCTACAACTAAGGCTAGGTTTTGTGAATTGAGTGCTTGACGAGTCCAGTTTATTTCCAGATCCTGCTAGATTTCTAGAGATGCAGCCAACAAGGAAATGCTTAGAATCCCTGGGACCAGTCTTCAATGTTGCTCCAAAAGTGCTTCTCAGAGGTCTGGCATTGTAAAGACAGCAACAGACGTAGGGACAAAAGCTTCTCAGTCTTACAACAGAGGATTGGATTTTATTGCCGTAACTTCAGTAACACTTATGATTGCAGTTAAAGTTGAGGAAGGAAGACTTGAAGAGGTGTAGGATGGCTTTCCAGCTTGCTCACAAAACAAGGGAGAGGGCAGGTGTCAAAGGGACAAAAGCATCTTTTCTTCCAATTTTGCTAAAAGGTTATTTTTCCTCTGGCTAAAGAAAAATTAGAGACAGTAATTTTAAAAGGAATTTTCACTTCCTCCATATGTTCTGTGTCATTCAAAGTTGTTTCAAACACTTTGAATTACTTCTTTTGAAGATAGATTAGTGATTTTTTTTTTTTTTAATTGGAGTGGCATGTTCTCTCCCACATTCTTATGTCAACCACTTTTGGTTTTAGGAACCTGTCGAATTCTATTTCTTAAGATTTACAATGAGACAGGATTATTCTGCAGTATTTTCTCTTCAGAGGTGATATTCTGTAGCCTGTAATGTAAGAGAACAGACAATTCATACTTTCCTACCACATGCGTGAACAGAAACATGCATTTTTCCAAAAATCAATCTTGGGTGTCTAGAAAGACTGAAAACCTCAGTATTACCAACAATTTGTCTCTTTTAAGTGAAGCAGTTTAGTTACAATCAGCTTAAACTGTATATAACAACTAGCCTCTTGCCTTTTTGGTCCCCTTTCTGTCTTTGTTACAAAGCCAGTGTCTATCTGTGATGCTTACATAAATGTAAGAGAAGTGGCATTGAAACTCATTGCATCTGGTAAGCTTTGACAGGGTAACACTGAGTTCTCAGTATTTAACACCACCTGTTTTCCAAAGGTCTCAGTGCATCTCTGAGTTAATAGAAAATAGATTAAGGATTTATGAGAATAATTAGTTCTGTTAGTTTGTAACTGTGGAGTAAGGGAGAATTGACTGTAGAACAAAGCCTAGGGAGAAGACAAAAATCAAAAAGGATAAGGAAAGACCCTGGGTGTCCATAAGACAGGTTCCTCAAAGACCAGTCAGGTAAGTCAACAGGCTGGAGAGAGCAGACAATCCCCCAAGGTATGCAAATAACATCCATCTGAGATCAAAGCCTGCAGTTATGGCAGAATTGTTCTGCTAAAACAGACATACCTTCTACCATTTCAAAGACTGGGATCACACAGCCAAAATACTTACTTAAATCTGCTTACAAGCATTTAACGTTTTAGATAATAACGTCAGCAAGTTGCATGTATTTAGATTGTGAGCTTCTTAGTAGAGTGATTTCTTCTTCCTCTTCATCTTTGAAAGAACACTCACAAATTAACATTATTCTGTAGTAAAAATAGCTTGTATCCTCTCACAAGTTAATAGTTCTAACAACAAATGACATATTTGTAAAGCCTCTGGGTGTCAGCAATATTTGGAGTTAGAGAGATGAGAATCTGGATTTGGATTTCAAAAATCTCTAGCATCATAGTATATGAAACCCATGCTTGGAGACAGAAAAGTTACTTAAAAGGCTGGGGAGGGGGATGAAACATGTGAGTAGGAAAGAACAGATTTTTTAACAAAAATCAAGTTACAGGGATCAAAAGGGAAAAACCTATCTAGGCCAGAAATCTACAACCAACCGCCCATGGACCAAACGTGGTAGTTCAGCAGATGTAGGCCTGGCCTGTGCCATGTACAGGTACACAGAGGTTCGGTGATTTGCCCAAGATCGGATAAAAGAGGAAGACCAGGAACAGAATCCAATTCCAGGGTCCTGATGCAGAAACAAGATCATTTCTCCTTTTGCTTAAAGGCTGTGTCAACCTTGTTAGAAGAACCATTTCATATTGGCACAAGCAGCAGGGGTAAACTTGTGATCACCACAGAGAGTGTCTACTGGTGGGATTTAAGCTCCACAAGTGGTTCCAAGTGATCTTTGATAAAACTTCCAGTGTGGCCTTCAGTCTGGAGAAGGACAGTGGGAAGAAACTAGTTGTGTGAAGCTCCTAGGAGATGTCAACATGTGTCAGTGGGAGTCTTACTTGAAAGTGGAAATATTATTGGCAAATTCTGTAAATCTTTAAACATCACAAGACATGGGAGGTTCATATTACATCACCCTTTAAAGTCTCAGCTGCAGTGGGATAGATACATTCAAAGGTCAGTGCACAGCTTTTCTCCTGACTGGCTGTGACACCTGGTGGCATCTGTTGATGTTGTGGGGTTTTTTTCTTCCTAATGTTAGCTAATTAGAATGAATAATTTCCTCCTCCTCTTAGTGAAGTGTAGGAGTAATTTTGTTTGTTTGTTTTCATTTCAGCTTTTCCTTTTTGCTGCTCCCACTATCTGTAATCAAAGTTGCCAAGGGCAGCCAAGCCTTCTGCTCACTACCTGGCTGCTTAGTTACCTAAAAAACAACAAAAGGAGTTAATGGCAGTTTAATTCCTCCTGCCAGTCTTATGTGCATCAACACTACTTAGGACAAGCCAGTGGCACATTTCAGAGAGAAGAGACTGGTCAGTACCATTTGGTAGCACTGCAAGCCAAGAAACCTTGTGGCTTTTCTTCATTCTGCGATTGACCTGGGTCTGTGACCTTACTTTACAGGTTGCATCACTTTCTGCTGGCTTTTCCTCCCTTCATCTGACATGGAGACAGGGCAGACTGCCTCTATCCATGCACAGAGTCTGGTGCCAGGGACCCTCCACTTTAAGCTCAAGGCCGCCGAAACAGATGCTGGCCTTTTCCTTATAGGGCTCTCCATCTCTGTCCCCTTCAGATGCAGCAGAATCCAGCTGGTGCAGGCAGATTGGTCAGCAAGGACGCACCTGCTTGAGCAAAAGCAGCATAGAGATGATTTGTGATGGTGCCTCTGCTGTCAAGGTGTTAGCATTTCAGGTGACTTCTATTAAAAAACAACTGCAGTGACCAAAGATTATCTGACCTTGAAGATTTCAGGTTAAGTAGTACAAAGAATAAACTGCCTTGCCTCCAGTGTAGCAGGCAACTACTCATTTCGAGTGTTTGCCCCTCCCTTTAAGCTGGTAGGTTGAGTTGGGTGTATGGGCAGACTAATATGGGATGGTAGGAACAACAAATGTAAAGTTATTAGAGCTGACTCTTGACTCCTACTGCCTTTCCTGCAGTACTACTGGGCATTTTTTCTCGCTGCTTCACTAGATCTGGCATTTACAGGGAGACACCCATGTCAAAAAATATAAATAAATACTTCAGAGCTTAGCACTAATCAAAGCCACAAGGTGGCACAGTCATCTACTGTGAAGAGTTGCTCACCAAACTTCATTTCCCAAAGGAAAAACAGCTCCAGAGCTGGCCTTTTCAACAGGGAAAAGGCCTGTCTCTCTCCCTCCCTTGCACTAGGTTTCATAGAATAAACACTAATGGTGGGTGTAGCTTTCCTCAGAGTGAGATTTTTATTAGAGAATAAAGCCCTGCCATGGAAATAATTACATGGTAATAAACATTTTGCTGCTATTGCTAATTTTCCTCAGCCCTAGAAAATCTGTAACAGTAAAACCCCCCTTTTTTGCTGGTGGAAGCAGCATCTCTGCTAGGCAGCTTTATCTGTGTAGCTACAGCAGCAATTTGTTTGGTGCCTGACTTCGGTTTTAATATCATGAGACTAATGCAGGTTTTTAGAACTAAGTTAATCTATCATCTTCTGCATTTTCTTCTTTGGAGGGAAACATGGAAGGTACAGAAATCCAGAGATGAGAATCAGGAAAAAGCAAATGTCCAGAAGAATCAAAGGATCTTTTGGAAAAAAAGAGGCTGTCCTTATATCCCTTGTTTGCAGAGACACCTGCATAGGGCAGGGGCACGGGAAGGATTTAGCGTTGCCAGGAAGAAGCAACACAGTAAAGGGAATCATCAGCATGTCTGTTTTTCCTTCTATTCTTCTCACCAACCACAGGGTAAGTACAGAACTTGGAGCTACTTTTGTTTGCAGACTGTGTCCTGTTTGACAGCAGGTGGAAATAATTTCTCTGGTGTAGACTGTTTGTTTTGCTTGTCTCTAACAGGAAATATGCCAGCGCCTGACCTGCCCAAGCACAGCCTGGTCCTTTGGCCTGGAGCAGCCCATGTTTTGCTCTTCACTTCTAACACAAAGACACCCAGCAATGATGTGTCTCTTGACTAGTGTGTGGTGTTTAAACAGTTCTGACAACTGATTCTTTGGTGTTGAAAATAGATATCTGTCTATACATATATATACATACACATTTGCTTCCATGTCCCTCACTTCTGTACTGTCCCTTTTTTGAGGTTACATATATATAGTATCTCTACACATATATTATATATCTTTAGATATACATTTATGATTTCTACATATGCTTAGATGCGAGTGCTTGGAAGTCCTGGGGAATTAACTAACTCTCCTTGACTCTGTCCATTTGAAATCAGCCCCTGCATATACTCCAAGCCAAGCCAGATTCCCAGGAAGAAAATGTACATTTATTCCCCTGTCCATCACTTCTGTGCTGTCCCCTTTTTTGAGCTTTGCTCCATGCCACAGGCTTAAATGGCTGTGCTGAGCCTCCTGCCCTTTGTGAAGGCTTCACGCATGGGGCAGATCAGGCCTGAGAGACACGAAGATGATTCTGTGGGGACCCAAGACTGCTGCAGGAGCTGGCAGAGCTGGAGAGAGCCAGACTTGGGGCTGAGTGCTTGCAAATAGACTGTCCAAGCAAAGCCTGCTCTAGACTGTGCTATTTATCATGCAGTTGTGTAAGCCCAGCGTTTATTTCAACAAAAATGAGATCAAATTTCTGGAGCTGCTTTGCTTCTCCTGTCCAGAGGGCAGGGATTTGCTTTGAGTGGCCTTTCTTTTTCTAATTAATGAAATAACTGGAGACTTCCTCCTCCTTGCATGGGAAATCAGAAGCTTGAAATGTCTGTGAACTCACACCCTGTACATGAGGCATGTGGGGATGCAGCATCCAACTCGTTACTTAAAAGAGAACACGTAAGTAATTAGAGCCCAGTATCTACTCCTGGCCCCTATTGTTACTTCCTTCTGTACATTGTGTGGGCTTTCACCATCAAACCTCACCAAAGGTCTAGAAAGCAACAGCAGTGCATCAGCATGGGCAAAACGGGTATATTCTCACTCCATCCCACAAGCTGAGGTGCCTGAGCACCTTCATCTGGGCTGCTGCAAGGGGAAACGCTACCCTTCCCCTCCTGTTGGACCATCACTAACAAGAAGAAGCAGAACTGCCCAACCAGAATTGACCTTTTCAGTGGCAGCTTAAGGTTATGATGAAAAATTACTGAAAGGGAATCTCTGCTGCATTCTTTCTTTCCCAATCCCTGTGCATCTTCCCCTGCCCCCCAGAGTCTGAGGCAGAGCACTTATGTTCTTGATCCAAACATGCCACCTGCTGTTTGGTCAGAAGGGAGGCATTGTATAATCAATAAAGCCAGTGCATAAATTAACCAAACTAGAAGCATATTTGCATTGCAAAACCAGACAAAGGACCTGGGTACCACAGGTTCTTGCTTTCCACCATCGTGCAAGAATCACCCTGTAACAACACTACACTCTTGACCTGCAAATCTGCAAATGCTGTGGAGCAGCAAGGCCAGAGCCTGAACAACTTTACAGTCTACCACTATACCATCCAGAGCGAAGGCTCATAATCGACACTGACTGAAAAAGCCGCAACACAAACACACACCACTGCCTTGTGCTGAGAGTTTCTAACACAGGACAGGAAAGGGGCTAGCAGGGACAGGACAAAATGGTATTGAAGCAAGGCAACACTCAAGGGCTGCTTCGTAAGAGTGGTGATAGCAGAGGAGGCCTCTGGGAGGAAGCAGTGCCCCTGTAAAAGGGAAAATTCTGAATGGAGAGAAACTTTATAACATGCTTTAACTTTTGGTCAGCCCTGAAGTGGTCAGGCAGTTGGACTAGATGATTGCTGTAGGTCCCATCCAACTGAACTATTCTATTCTATTCATGAGAAGCAGGACGAATATTTGATTTTTACCGCGTGGGTGCTGCTGACCAGACTGCCGCTGAGCAAACACAGCATCCCTGTTCAGCATGGGGAGAGGGTGCCTAAGAAGTTTGTGGGGAAGCAAAAGTCTCTCTCAACGCTGGGCCCAGGAACCTCCACTCAGGCAGAGACTGTCTCAGGGTCTGGGCACTTATCTGAACCAGGCAAGGAGAGCCCTTCCCTCGTTTCCAGGCTGCAGTCAACCCTGTGGCCCTCTCCTGTTCCCCCGCCACCTCTCCTAACAGGCAGCGGCCTTGGTGCCGGGGCCCGGGTGGTGAGGGAGGAAGGGAGCAGCGAGGGGCTCCCTGCGGTGCTCTCCCAGTGCGGTGGGAAGCCAGGCATGTCCCGGGGCTCCCCCCTCGCCACCTCAGTCCCACTACTGCTCCCTGCTGAGCCGGGCCTGGAAGGGACTGACGGCTGCTGACGGGCTGGATCCCGTTTCCCCCGGAACCTGTGCAGCAACGCTGCAGGGCCGGCAGCAGGAGGCCTATCTGTGTCACCGGCATGTGACGGGGAGGCGAGGTGCCCCGGGACTTTCCAGCTGGTACCTGGGCCCGGGTGGCTTTGGGGACGCTACTGGGGTGACCTTCTGTGCCACAGAGGCAGAACTGCAACCCTCTTTGATGTCGTGTGTGCACCCCCGCTTCAGCGCTGCCTCCTGGATTATCTGCCTGCCGCTTCGAGGGGTCTCCGCAGTCCTGGTGCAGTCTGCAGGACAGCCACAGCTCCCTGGAAGGGCTGGAAGACAGCAGATACTCTGCAGAGAGAGGGGGAGAGAAGAAGGGGTTAAAGGCCAGAGGAAGGGACAGGCTACAGTTAGCAGATGTCCAGGGCTGAAAAGTAGGTCACCTATTTCTGCCGGGGGGGGCGGATTTGAAAATCGACACTACATCAATGCACAAACAAAGCCAAGTAATACAGCAAGGAATAAAACTGAGCCCTGGCAGCCTGACAGAAATCCTCCAAGTACACATGGCTCCTCTAACACACCATACACAGCTATTAATTAAGATTATTTAATTTAAAAAAAATGTATTTTTATCAGCATATACATATATATAGTCACATAAGAGGAGAGGCTAATGGAAAAAAAAAATAGTGAAATTAAAAAAACCTTCAAAACCTACAAGCCCAAAAGCAGAAATTCTCTTATTACCCATGTACAAGGCTTGGACAGATATGAACTTAATTCCTCATTTTTCTCAGCAGTCTTAGGCACATTATTTAGGCCTAGATTCTCAAGGCTAAGTACTAACTCCTGTGGATGCCTTTGTGAGTCCTTGGAAGACAGACACTTGCAAATATGTCTGAGGTTGTGGTCCTTGGCGTACCTGTGTCTCTCTTAATATAAAAAGGTTTAAATAGCATCACCCAAGCAGGTCATGAGGTCTCTGCAAGGCACTCCCTATCTCAGATGTTGGAACTACATGAACAGTTAATTGCAATCACGTACACTTTTTAGGAACCTAATCCCTTTGACTGACACTCCTTACGTTTGCATACATGTACCATGCTATGTGGGCAGCAGGTCAGGAGGGATGGGAAGAGAGGGAGATGAGATACAGAAAGCTAGGTGGGTTTCTCTGGCCAGGTCAGAGTAGAGTCATTCAGTAAGAAGTTACAGTGTTGAATTTATTCAGAAAAAATAAATCTGAGGACAAATTCTGAGTGACATAAAAGCAGCCTCCAGCACATACTAATCACTCCTGACACCACGTTATCACCAAAGGATGAGAGGTATTTGACTCACTGCAACACAAAAGATCTTTCTGCTAGAAAAAAAAAAAAAATGGTCTTTTACTACTTTGTACAATTTGTTCAGAAAACAGAGTATTTCTTAACTATGACATATTTTTAAAAGCAGTCTGGGCATTAGTTGGAAACTTCTGAAATATTTTAAATGCTGCAGAAGACACGTGGGTGGGCTTTTTTATTTGTTTGGGGATATCACAGAACGGTTATCAGGCACTCTTTAAATCTCACTGGTACAGGAAGTTCCAAGCCCAATTTCAAAACTCTTATCCATTGATGTCCTCCTATATCTTTCACACCAACAGCCAAATTACTCTTGGGAAAGAAGCTGTCAGATGAAATCCTCAAGCACAAGGGATTAAATCAGCTACCTAAAGACTGGGGAGGGCAGGGGGAGTATTTCACATTTGCTACAAGTCCTTAGTGAGATCAGTTGAGTTTGGAGATATTTGCTCATGAAAATCTCAAGCAGGGGCTGGAAAACTACCCGTCGCATTCTAGTATCTGTCTTAATCCATCCCAAGGTTAGCTCAAGCTCTGTTCAGCCTGGATATTGGCATCCTTTGTGTGCCTGTGCCTCTTTCCTAACCTAAAAAGGGTTAAATAGCATTGCCCAACTGGGTCATGAGGTCTCTGCAAGGCATTTCCTATCTCAGAGGTGGGAACTACCTGTACAGTTAATTGCAATCACTTACACTTTTTAGGAGCCTAATCGCTTTAGCACTCCTCATGTTTGCATACATGTACCATACTATGAGGGCAGCAGGTTAGGAGAGATAGGAAGAGAAGGGGGCTGAGATAAAGAAAACATCTTCATTTTCCTAGAAATGCTGTGAAAGTAACTTCATCTTGTTTTTCCTGTGCTCGTTTAATCATCTTCCAGCAGGGAAACATCTTCTCTTTTCCTCTGTTCCTTCCTATCCAGTGGAACAAAGGGGTAAAACCAGAGTTTGGCTCTGTATTTCAAGGTTGCAGTACTTAAACTCTGTACAAGTTTCCATCTTGATCAATTTGGGGGACAACACACCCTTTTCTGTGGTGGAATTGAAGGGGAAGAAAGAGAAGGGAGAGGAAGGCTTAAAGCAAAAATAAATTGCAACTGCTGCTTATGACATGCACCTGATTAGATGACTGTTCCCTGTGTTGTCAAGTTTGCTTGGGTGATCCAGCCTGTTTCTATCATCTTTTTCAGTCCTGTGCTACAGTCTCACAGAAATGTGAACTCAGTAGTTACTAGGCAGCTATATCTTGGCTGGTTGGGAAATGACACATAATATACGCACTTTGCACACTTGGAAAGCACCTTAATTTTCCTAGGAGAAGTACCATGAAGGTAATTTCTCTAACTTGTTTTTCCTCTGTGCTAGTTTAATCAGCTTAGCTATTAAAAGATAACATGGGTTTAGGACTATCATTAGCCCAGAGTGGTCATGTGGTTATGCTGGTAATTAGCACTGGTGCTGAACTCAGTGTTACATTTTTTTTAATAGGTTACTATATAACAAAACCAGTACCCACTGCACATCTGAAGAAGCAAAAGAAAACTGAACATCCTCTCTCCCTGAATCTGTATTCAAGTATTTGTTTAGCAACTTTCTTTCCTTTTTTCTCCTCTGTGATATTAGTATCTATATCCAAAGCATTTAACTGCTTGAAATGGGATTAAGACACTCCAGTCTAAAATTGCAATCCTGCAATCTTCCTGCTCAGCTGCTCTGTAAGCTTTAAGGTATCAAAAATCCCTGGGAGGGCTCTGAGAGGGCCAAGCAGCTCACATCCAAATCATGATGCAGAAACTCTGTATTGCTTAGCCTGGGCCCCCAGGAGTTCAGTTTGGTCAGCATCCCAAGTTCTAGGCATGCTTCCAGAATACTGGACTCTTCACAACTCACAGTCCTTGGCTATGTTTTCTTTTGAAGCACAGCCAGAGGGGAAAGAAAATGGAGACGGGTGCTCCTTATATATAACAGTCTAGGGCTTAGCCCACTTAATGAGGTTGCAGGATACCAAGCTCCCATTCCCTTCTTTACCCATGGGAATTTCAACCTGCACTTCTCAAGTGTACCTATAACCACCAGATTACATGCTCTTCTGGGGTGGGAATGTGCTGCCAACCTCCTGTCAGGCTAGTAGGACCAGAGAAAGGTGAGCGCTGCTGTAGTTCAGTCATTGAAAGCAACTTCTCTGTGACTGCTCTGGGTGCTGCAAGTGTATTTTGTCTGGAGAGTGTTTAATGGATATTTAAGTTCTGCTCACCTTTATCCTTAGACTTGGGTTTTAGCCTCAAATGTTTGTTGGAAACTATACTTCATTATTTCTTCTGCTTACAGTACAACCTGTTTTATTATTAGAGCATAATTTGGTTCTGATGTTAATAATTGATATAACCAGGTCTTCCCCTGTTCCCCATGATTTCTAATTAACACAGTGTTATGTTTGGATGGGAAATAAACTGTAAACATCCAACCCTTTTATCTGGGAAAAAAACCTCACAGGTCATTGCTCAAGGGAAATCACACTGACATATACATGGGGTTGGTGGCAGCACCAGGGAGCAAAGTTCAGGATCATCAGGCTTCCATTTCTGCACCCATTCTACCACGTAATAAGGTACAAGGAGTCTCCAACAAAAGTTGCCTTGTGCTGCACAAACAACTTTTGACTATGCTCTGCCCAGTACATCACTGTTTTTCGGAAGAAATCATAAGAGGTACTCAGCTAAATAACCATGTTTCTTGGCTGTGCAATACATGCAAGAAAGACCACACATACACATACATAAGTGCACATAACACAGCATGGAAACACAAAGACACCTCAGAGTGCTCAAACCATTTAAAAGGACCATATACTACACATGTGGCAATAGGACAGAGTCAAACCTGACAGAAGATTCCTCACAGCTCTTTACTACAGTCAAATTCACTGTTCCTAGCACATTGTGCAGCCCTTAAACTTACCAGATAAAGGATATCATGGTCTACCGTCCTCTAAGGATTTTCTACAGGTGGGTAAGACATACTGATACTTGCAGGCTTTTATCAATGGCAATGTAATTGCTGTCCATCTGAGCGCAGCTGGAGAAGTGGGGGAAACACAAGTTTGAACAGCCCTTTAGCTCCAGGTACAGGGGTTTCTTGCCTCTGTGGAGATGACAGTCCTGTTGTAGAGCTCAGTAGTTTTTCCTGTATTCTTCACAGTTAACAAACTTTTTATTTGCTTCCTCTCAAGGCAGACTTTCTTCTCTTACAGGGCTCACTGGAAGACTTTGATGCTAAAACAGGAATATGTTTCTGCTGGTACACATGTGTATCTCTTTACTCTTTCCTGCCAAAGCAACCCCCTTGATCACTGCAATGTTTTTTTCAGAAAGAAGGCCAGCACCTTCTACTCCCCCATGTGCTGCTCATCTATGAGAAAGTTCAAATTCATTTCTCCTGCCCCATGTGCAATAAATTCCTCTTGACGACTTCACAGCACTTGGAGCCTTAACCAGAATCTGCCTCAAACTCACTTATCCTCTCAATAAAGCTCAACTTCACCAGTCCTTCAGCGATTTCCAACTTTTCCATGTGCAAAACCTCCCAGAGAGAGGGCATACATTCCTACTAACCTCATGCAAGTAGCAACCTTGTCCAGTCACATCCCAGACCCAAGGAACCTATAATTCCTGTAGGTTATTTCCTTTTTAGCTTCCCTCCACATACCTTACCAATCTCTTTCTAATTAGGCTTCACTATCTCAGGAATCTCCTCGCTGCTGCTCCCTTACTTGCTCCCCAAAACTGTCCTTTCCTACCCTCAGACCAACACCTCCTCAATCAGGAGCAGCACAGAGCTCATGCTAGTGAGCCCAGCTGAGCTTATTAGGGATTTGCTCAGTGCTTTGCCCATACTGCTGGCACATCTTGCCAGCCTCCAACATCCTCTGAGAAAATGCGAGAAACATCCTGCCAAGAAGGATGGGGTTGGTTAGCCAGGACAGTTGTCCTGTGGGGCCACCCCACTCCTCTGGCCACCGAGCAGGCTCACGCAGCCTATCAGTCTGCATGCTGTGCCCACACTGTGCGCCTCGCTGGCAGATCACCAAAGCTAACAAATTCTGTTTGCTTTTTGCTCCCAGGTGACATGCCATGATTGCTAGTGCCTGGCAGATGGGAGAAAGTATGTGAGTAGAGAGGAGGATGACCAGTACTGATATAAGCCCTCCCATGGTGATGGAAGGGGGATGGCTAAAGCACGCAAGGCTCAGGTGAAAATCAAATGGGTTAGCGCCAAAGCTTCCCTCCAGACCTATGCTCTTTCCAGCAGGGCCACAGGGATGGTATGGAGGTCCCATCCTACTCCCCAGCAGCTTTGCCTTAGAAATGCTAATAGGATCAGTGCTGGGAATGAGATTAGAAAACTGAATTTGAACATTTTGTTTCAACTAAATGGATTAAATTGTGGATTTGGTACAGCAAACATCCACGTTCACCCTCAGGAGCATAACCATGAAGTCATTGTTCAGAAATGCTCCCTCCCTCTTCTTAAAGCTACTTAGTTTTCACAATTTTAATAAGATGTTGGGCTAAACATTAAGTCATTAAAATTCTTTAAAGGGCTTTATTCTCTCCTGAACTATGAGGGGGATAAAAGATTTTGTAAGGGCTATGGTTAAATCAGAGTTGTTTGTGTCTTGGCTGACCTTACTCTACAAATATTCATTTAGTGTTAACACAGCTGGGGACTCTTTGGTGCAAAGCACCCAATTGTCCTACTCTTTCTAGGTCTGTTTCCTAAGTGTAACTTGTCAGTACTCAGGAGAGTTAACTACAATCAGATTAAAACTGGTCTAGACTATGGCTTCATTTTATGCCTGAGGTGATCAAACGGCCAGATGTCGCCAGTGGGGAGGTTCAGCTCTAGACCTGTATGCAGGCACTGCCATTGTCTTGCAGGCACTGGTGCTTCCCTGCTGCTTTGGGGAAACCCAAGTCTGCAAGCTGGGCAAACTGGAAACAAATAACTCTTCACAGGTCCCTCAGCTAGGTCTCCCCCTGCCCTGGAGGGGCAAAGGGAAGACAACACATTGGTAGGGACAGGACCATTGTCGTCCTGGCAGAGCTGAAGCAGAAGCACACCCCACATGCTCACGGTCTGACATTACGGCTATGCAGCAGCAGCTAGTGGTGAAATGCTGCTGAAAGGGTACAGTCCTGTCTCCCCTCCTCTGGTGTCACATCTAGCATTGCAGAGCCACGGGATGAACTGGCTTGGCAGGCTATGCCACTGCTTGGGAAGACAAGCTTGTTCTCCAAGATGTGGCAGAGCTGCTGAGTCACAGCAGCCCTTAGCAAATGCTCCCCCTGGCACCTGTGCACTGGGGTCCACCAGCCCCCACCAGCTTCAGGACGTGATAGCAGCTATGGCTGAGGGGTTAATGGTGCACAGTGAGGAAACATGCTCAGCATTGGTTGATGGGGTGATGGCGACTGAGCAGGCTGATTTTTTTTTTTTATTTGCATACCACTTTTTGTTGAGGAAGTGGCTGACTCGAATGATTAGAGGAATCCATCAGAAGTGGCTGCCTCTGGAAGTGCCCCAGGCAGCAGCCATCACAAAGTCAAGATACTGACATTTGCAATACTAGCAACAACCCATTTAGTAAAACACTATCAAGCTTCAGGTCACAAGCCATGCCTATAAGTTCTCAGAGTTTCCCTGCCAGCAATTAAATACTACAGCCACCCAACGCAGGCTAGTTTGTTTTTTTTTTCTGATTTGCCTGTAATCACAGGTATAGGAATGGTGTGGCGGTCTTCAGATTTGCACACAAGTCCCAGGGATAAAGAACTGGGATTTCAGTATTTTGCCTCTGGTTCAGCTTACTGTGTGATAACGGGCAAGCCACATAACCTCCTCATTTCCCCTAACTGTTCAGTAGTGCTTTGAGATTCTCCTTGTAGACATGAAGTGTTTCTACCTTGAGGTAGTAGCACCCGCGCATTACCAACTTACATGGTAATGGTAGTATCACCTGGACAGTTGTAGCTTTAAAAAATAATTACACAAAATCAAGATTTAGAAATATATTGACAGGAACTCTGTAAGACAAAAACAGTGCCTGGGATGTCCCAAACCTTTCCAGAATTGAGATGGTGGTGATAAAGCCCTTGAAAATCAGATGTGTGCCAGTGCAAACACCATCCTGCCCCTTCTGAGCTGAGATCCATCCCTTACGTTCAGGGCACATTTGCTCAAGATATAGGATGTGTCAACAGCAGCACAGTTTAACTTGCGAAGACAAGCTTTATGCTTATGGAAACTATACTAAGTAGTTAACTATTTTACTGTAGCAGCTATTCTACACTCAAACTATTAATCCCCTCTCCAGATGCTGCCTCTGGTGCTTGCTAAAAGTTATAATCTCATCATCCTTTTAACAACCTAGTTGCTTGTCCTGAGAATGCCATTTAACATTGTACTCTCTCATTTATCCATTATTTAAACCCATAGACCATTCTTTCCTATTATATCCCTGCTCACAGTTTCCAGTGCAATGTCTTTCCTACAGACTGTCATTGACAACGGACAATACAACCAGAACTGCCTCTATACACTTTGTGAAATCTCCATTTGCTATAGTCAGTGCAGGTACTCACTGCTAGAACGTGCAAGTGGCATGACATAAACAAAACAAAACAAAACAAACCAGACACAGTGAAAGAAAAGAAAAAGGAGACAGCTAAAATAAATGTGGAACAAATATAGTCTCGAGAGCTTTCTGGACTGAGCACCAGCTGAAATAATGAAATAAGAAACAATGTTCCATTTCATGTTGATTGTTTTGAGGATAAACATTTTTTGTACATTTTGCTAAACAAATCTGCTTGCATGAAAGAGAAGACAAAACCAGGCTCTACACTCAGAGACCTAACTGCACAACTCTGTGGGTCAGCAAATACATTTCATGCTGCTGTGTTTTTACCGTGTGTTTGCAACACATTAAGATCACATGCATCCATAATTGCTGCAGCTCTACTAACTTATTCAGGCAGAATAAGATGATCATGTGTCAGAGCTGGCAGCCAACAATCTCCTAATGGAAGCAAGCCACTGGGCCCACAGCTTGGGGAAGGCTTCTGTTCACAGAGGTTTTTTGAAATAAGGATGTGCCATCATATGCTGAAGGGTAACATGATCAAGGATGGTGTGCTGTGACTTAATCTTTGGGAGAACCAGTAATGCCTACAGAAAGCACAGGAGCCAAAGCTTGGTCAACTGGTAGGAAAGACGTAGGAACAAAAACAAAGCTGACGCTGTGTCCAGCCTTTTATGCAATGGGCATTATGAAACCAAGCACCTGAGCAGCTGGCAAGAGTTTCTGCTGTGTGAATGCCTGGACAAAGCACAAAGGCCAGGACATGTTAGCCTGTTTGCAGCTATTATAAATCTGATGGCTACCTTTTCTTTAGAAGCAAACCTATCTTTCTGTATTTGAAGTGATAAAAAACAGAGGAACCCCAAGCAGCCTATATCCTACTTTAAAGTTCCTGAACACAATACCAGTGTAAAGTGGAAAATGTGGACTCCCTCTGATCTCCAGGCAAAATTCAGTCCTTAATCTGAAAAGGAAGGTATACACAGAAAGATAAGCACACAGCTTCACCTGTTACATCTTCCCTTTGTCCACAAAACAACGTGAAGATGTTTTATGCAGAGACAGGCTCTCATTAAGACCCTACTCTCGTAGCCCAAGATTTGAGCCCATTTCTAGCTTGACTCATTATTTCTCTCCTGAAAAGGACACTGCTTTCTGCAGCAGCACCCTCAATATTTATGTCTCTTTGTAATATCAATAATTTTGTTTTAATGGGAGCAGATCTGCTGAGTTGGTCAGTGATTTGCAGTAAGATGTAAGTACAGCTGTCCTGAGCTTAACTTTATATGTCAGATGAGCATATGAAAGATGTGAAGATACATTATTCAAAGTGGAGTTGCTTTATCCTAGACTGCTGATTCATAATGAAGTCAAAGAAATGTATTGTTTTCCTCTTCCTTTAGTATATGAAATAAACACAGCAATCTATGCTACCCTTCAGTTTTCATGTGCTCTACATGAGGTGCCTGCAAGAACTACCCTATCACTAAGCTATCTTTTCAGCTCTGTTGTTTCTTCCACCATTGTAAAAAAAAAAAAAAAAGTCCTTGCCTTAACCATAACATACCTGTTTCTCTTCTTAAACATATTATGACCAGTAACTATCGGAACAAATATATGTAAATATAAAAAAAATCACCTCATGCATGATTCACACTTACTCATTATAAAACAGAGCTCTCTGCCACCATTCACAGAAAGCACACGCTACCCTCATAATGGGAAAGACAAATGCTAGCATGATGGAAAATTAGCTTTGGTGAGCCTGGACTGCACCATAACCCCTTCAGCTACTTGCTTACATACATTGATGAAGAGCCGCTAACGTCATGCTGTCATGGTGCACAGTGCCCTGATGGAGCAAGCCTCCGAGAAAGGGAGTGTTTTACAAGTCCATGATGTCAATTGGTAAAGAGAACAACAGGCTTTCCTGGCTCTGTTACTATTGGGAAGAGGCATTGAGAAGACGGGAGGTGCGGGAGTTGGGGCTTGCAGACAGGCTGCCTCCCTTTGCTCTAGGAGGTGACTCCCCCCTCTGCCTGGTGGCCCCTCCATGCACCTTCATTCACAGATAGGCAGACATTTTACATAAATAAACATCATTGCCAGCCCTAAACTTTTACAAAAAACCCCAAACACACAAAATGTAAAGGGCAGAACTGCCATGCTGCGTCAGGCAATGTGGCTCGGCCTCAGCAGAGCCCCCTTAAGCTGCACCTTCCCTCCCAGGAAAACCAAGGTGGATCCGGGCACGGGGGACCAAAAATAGTTGCAGGTGATGACCAGGCCAGTACTGCCGCCCTAGGGTGCAACCAGAGATTTTCGGCACCCCCCACCTTGCTGGTGCCACCTCCAATCAGCAGCCCCCCCAGCTCTTGAAGAGCCACGTGCAGCGGAAACCAGTCGAAACCAGTCGAAAACACATTGAAACCAGGCAAAAGCCCACCAAAACCAGGCAAAACCTGTTGAAACCAGACAAGGCGGTTACCTGATGGCGGCTCTGCTGCCCACAGCTGAAGCGCTGTTGACCGTGGCTGGGTGACCTCCTCCGGAGACGGGGATGTCATCCTGGCAGTGACATTTTGAAACCTGGAGGGCTGCCCTGAGGGGTGAAGGGGCAGCAGCTGGAGGGGTCACCACCATTTTGGGCAAAGGTAATTCAGGAGGCTTTGTGAGGGAAGGCCGCAAGCATCCTGGCTGGCCAGAATGTGTTCGTGCCTCTAAGATATGGGGCGCGAAACACCGAATCATAGGTGGTTTTTTGCCAGTTGTGGGGCACACGAGGCCGCCAGTTCAGCTATTTGTCACCCGAGCTTTCAAGCAGAGGTCCTTGCCAGCGGAGTTTGGCCAAGCAGGGTTGCGAAGCTGCCGCCTCAGGCACCAGTACCGAGGGCGACACGCAGGGAGGGTTGCCAGGGCCGGGCCACAGCGCCCCCCCCGGTTTTCACACACGTTTATTCTGGTGCACTTTGGTTAAAACACTGCCAGTTCTTAGGTGGAGTTGGAGGGCCCGCAGGCACCTGCACAGAGGCTCAGAAAAAGCCCTGCTTGTGGAGAATGCGGGCATCGATCCCACTACCTCTCGCACGCTAAGCGAGCGCTTTACCATTTGAGATAATTCTCCTCCCCACTAGTGCCTCCCC
>NW_009226122.1:86590-88837 GCF_000690835.1 Fulmarus glacialis | reverse complement strand
GGCGGAGCAAAGGGGAGAGGGGGGGGAGGAAAGCGGGGGGGCTCGGCCCCACCACGCTGGACGAGATGCTGCAGCCATGCAGACCTCCCGTTCCCACGCCGTGGGCTGAGCCTCCGGCTTTTGGGGGGCTCGCGAAGGGAGGGGAGCGAGACCCCCCTTTGGCGCTAATGGGGCTCGTGGTTTCAAGCGCAGGGAAGAACCTGGAAACAGCTCCTGCTCGCCAGTGAGAGAGCAGGTGAGCATCCCGGCAGGGCTGAAGACGAGGTGCACCCTCCTGTCCCTCCGTGGCCAGGAACACCGCACCCCCCGGCCCCCGCACGGGGAAATCGGAGCGATGGGCTGCGGTTTTAGTGCTACCACCACACACGACACTCCTAGGAACAGCCTATGCCACAGCACACCGACTGAGGGAGGTGCTGGGAGCCTGCCGGGGGGAAGCCTGTGCCAGACACAGGCTGTATTTGCCTTTTCACAGTCTTTGCCATGTCGTTTTTTTTTTTTAAATCTTATTTACAAAGGAAAACACAAGCATTACTTCCTGTGGAAGGCTGGGAAGCCTTTGGCGATTGCAAAGCCTTGGCCGGACAGACACATGGCTCCAATGCCCTTAGTGCCATAAAAATAAAGTTTTGAAGTGTTCTGGCTCAGCGCCGCGTTTCAGCGCAGAAAGATCCCCGCTCCTCCCGCTCTGGGGTCGCACAGCACAAACCGGTGTTGGACCCCATGCTCTCCTCCCCCAGAAGATGCCCTCGCGAGCTGGGGGGTCTCTCTGCGCTTCAGCATTTGGCCGCTGTGTGAGTCCTGTGCCTAAATCTTCAGGAAAATAATCGAGGTGGGTACAATCCTACGAACAGGGCAACGCTGCTGTCGCTCCCTCCTGCCGCCCGTCAGGCAGAGCTGCTGTCTGCAGGGAGCTGGCTAAGACTTTGCAATCTGTTTGTAGAAGGAAGTGCTTGCAACTCTGATTCACCCAGAATAAACAGAGGCTTTAGCAAACACGGAGCTGCTATTGAGAAATAAGTTATGGATGCTCTGCGAAACACCCCGTCTGTATTCCTTGCCAGCCGCTGCCCTAAAACCGCAGGATTTTGTTAGACAGAACTCTGTAAAAACCTGTGACCACGCGATACGAGAAAGGCCTCGCAAGGCTGACAAAACCTACAGCGTACGCTCAAACCCACGATCCGCACTGTAAACCATCGGATGAGGACAGAGAGGAGGGACGTGAAATGGCCTGTCTGGGGCTGCACTGGCGAGGATGCTGTGGGGGAGACACGGAGAGGGGACAGAGGGGCTGAATAAGGCACACCGAACAGATTGGGGTTAACGCTGCGTGTGTGGGAAATGAGACCCCCCCTCGCTCTTCCATGCCGGGCTGCTCCTGCCCTGCTGGCTCCAGCACGGACAGGGTCCTGCTGGGGCTCCTGCCAAAGCGTGGATCACAAAGCACAGCACCAAGGGTCAGCCAGATGGAGACCCCCCGAAAAAACCATTTGGCAACAGTGAGAGGAGAGAAGAGAGGGGTGGAGGGGATGGGGCGGCTCGGTCGGGCACAGGGCTCCTTCTCAGTTCCCATTTCCAACACCAGAAACGGCCCCGCTGCGGCCGGCTCCTGCACCTGCTCCGCAGCCAGCGCCCACGCGGCCGCCCCGAGCCTCCTTTCTTCCAGCACTTGGAACAACATTGTCACTGGTTGTGAATTTTATACATACTGTTTTGCACTTTTCTTGTTTTCCTATAAACCCATCGGTATTCAGACATGCATCAAAAAAATCCCCAATGGATTCTAAATACTAATATGTACAGTCTCATATACTACAGCATTTACTGTGCAAAAGCTAGTACCATCACTAAAAGATACGGGTTCACAGGACAAGTGAACCGCAGTACCTCGGGTAGTCAATGTTTCCAGGGTTCGGAGGGATTACTGTTGCTTAAATAACAAGATCTGAGAGGAGGAGGGGGATACGATGACTGGAGATGGCGGGTCCCTGCCCACATTTTCAGTGCCTCTTCCGTATCTACGACCAGTGCCTTCCTCCTATGAAGAAGGCGCGAGAGATCTGGGGTAAACCGAAGACCCCTGTAAACACAAGCAGCTCTCCGAAAGCAGAGCTCCTCTGGCAGGCAGCAGGAGACTCTTTCATCCTCATCTCCTAGGGATGAACGCGTTTCGAGGTGGCATTGCAGGGGAGACTCAAACCCTTGGCTTCCATGGCTGGTGCCCGCTGAATCCCACGCCCGGGA
>NW_009226122.1:81259-86580 GCF_000690835.1 Fulmarus glacialis | reverse complement strand
AGCTCTTGCTGACCCTCCTTTGTGGATGAAAAAAGCCTGGGTATTCCTGGATGGAATCGGCCAGCAAACCAGTAACACGCTTGCATGGGACCCTCCTTCCACAAAGCTCTCTCCCCGGGTTTAAAGCTGATTCATGGCACAGAGGGACAGGAGGAGGAGGAGGGCGAGTGCAGCGAGCACCGGCTGATCTCTGCCCTTCGCGGCTGATGCGCACGGTCACTTCTCGCCCGCTGCGAGAGCCCGACGTTCACACACCCAGGGATCGCTGCCAGCTGGGAGGGAGGGTGCGTCATCCAGTAACAGGTACAAACATTGAACTCCAGTCTCATAGCTGCCCTCGGTGCGTCTGCGGAGCAATTCTCCTCGCTCGCACAACCCCTCCTCCTAGGTTTTCTCTTCTCGGTCTGTTTTCCGCCTCGTAATGTTCCGAGGTTTGATTTTGAGGGACAGTTCCCACAAGGCCTCCTCAGCCAGGTGGTCGCTGAAATCATTGAAGAATGACACTATGTCGTCGTTTCTTTTGATGTCGTAATGTCTGAAAAACCACAGAGTAGGGCGGCAGTTAAACAAGGGGCTACCTGGGGACCTCTCCCAGCTTCGAGCCACCCCTGCCCTGCTCTAAGGGACACCCAGTGCTGTGGGGTCTGCATGACCTGAGCCCAATACTTGTGACTGTGGTGTGACACTAAAAAGGGGAAAAACCATCATGCCCATCGCTGAATTGGGGGGAAAAAAAAAAGACCCTATCACAATGAAATCAGCAATTAGATCTGGTGCCTCTGCTGCAAGACAGCGTTGAAGAAAACCCTCCATGACCTAGAGAACATAGGAACCAGCAACAGCAAAACCTGGAGGAAAAACTGAAAGAGAGTAGTGGCAAAACTTTACTGCACTGGATCTCAAAATTAATATAGGAAAAATGTCTTCACAACTTTTAGTCATAGCTAACCTAGAGAGAGAAGGAGACTGTGACCAGAGCCCTGTCCTTCCCAGGTCTCCTTACATCTCCATCACGATGCTTTGACCTTGGACTCCCTTCGCCTTCCACGGGGGCTCCCCTGGCCCAGCCATGACCCCCCACACCAATCCCCACCATGCTGCCTCGAAGCCAGCTCTGACCCCTCTGTTGCTGCACTTACACTTGTTGGAAGCACCTCATGCTGTCCAGGATGTTAAACTGCTGCCAGCGCTTGGAAAAGTTCACTTTGCTGTCAATGTAATCAGGGTTTCCCAGATGAACAAAGGTCAGGTCCTGCAGAATCAGGCCTCTGAAAAAGAGAAAGGGGCAGCAGGCCAGGGATTAGGCAAACAAGTACAGAGGTTAGTCATACAGGGGCAGGACGGCCAGCCAAAAGGCAGCCACAGGCAATCTAATGGCCTCCCGCTGCTGCCACCATCAGCATGGCAACTTTAAACTACAGGGAAATGTCCCCCCGGCAGCAGATCCAAAGGTGTTCAGGTGTAATGTGCCCACCATGCACAGCTGAGGGACCTCTGAGGCGAAGCACTCATGGTCACACTAAGGGCGCTGAGGTTGCTCTTTCACCCTCCATGGAAAGGAGGACCAGGCTGGAAGATGGTTGCAATGGGAAGTGCCTGCCAGGGGTTAAACACTCCTTCCAGTTTTATGCAAGAGGGTTTCTGTCATGTTGAGGTTTTGCTAGCAAAGGGGTCTGCGCTCCCTTCCTCCCTCTGCCTTCCCTACTCAGCCAAGTCTCTGCACAGTCCTGCTGTGGTCCCCGGCTAGATGAGATGCCATGTACCCATGCAACCTCTTCCTACAGAACTCTTTCCATGGAAGAAAGCAAGACCAGGAGAAGTTTTATTGATGTAAACCCAGAGCAAATCTGCTATCTAGATCAGAAGGCCCTTACGGAGAAGGGCAATGGCTTCAACCTTTCATCTAGAAACAGGATGAAGCAGCATGTTTGACAAGGCAGACTCCTCATTTACCAGCTCTTGCAGTCAGCAGAACCAGAGCTGTCGCAGAGGAGCAAGCAGCAGCTTGAAGCTGTGGGATCCATTGCACCTCAAGGGAAAATTTGTCTTTCTGCACACAGGCCCCCAAAGAAAATATACTTAAAAAATGTCAACTAAAGATCCAGGCATTTGATCTTTCCTTTGCCATAGTCAATTCACAAAAGCCTTCTTTACAAAAAGACAGCTGCCACCCTGCTTTCCTCTGCTACAGGACAAATTGCTCCAGAGAGGGTGCGTGGGTTGATGTGGCACATTGCTGTCTTACTGTAGATGTAGGGCAAACAGCAAGTGCTAAGCTGAGCAGAAGCTGCTGAGAAATCCTTGAAGGAACCATTTGAACGTGCAGAAGTAACGGCAGAGAAAAGAAACTACCAACTCACAGGTAAGGTATGCAGGGAGGCTCCACATCAGCCAGAGCTGCTCGGTAGGCGCGGAAGGACGAGGAGCTGTCAATCAGTGTGCAGTACTCAGCCAGGCCCTGGCAGAACACAAAGCCCACGGTGACACCACTGCTGCAAACCCGTCTTCTTTGTAACCTCTCCCCGAAGAGCCATGCAGGCCAGGGAGTTAATGCCAGCCTGCAAACACCTTCAACTGAGTACGTATACACAGAGCCTCACTGCCTTCAGCCTCACCAAGCCTTCAATTTCCAGGGAGGAGGAGGAGGAGGCTGTTCTCACCCGTGACTGCACTGGCATGCCTGCAGCTGTCAGAATGCCCAGCCACGCTGCAGCCTTCCAGCACTGTGGCATTATACCCACTGGAGAGCAGTTATCTGCCATTCCTCCACCCTGGGACGTTGCTGAGCTGTTAAAATCACCCAGCTGTTTCATACCATAATAGTTGTCTTTTTCCCCTGAAGATGACAGCCCCCACTGCTCCTCACCTCTGAGGTTTGTTTCTGCCACTCCAGCCTTCGGATGGGTGCGGAATCCAGTGCAGAAAGAATGGCCAGATAGGAATTAAAATTATTCAGCTTTCGTAAGTGCTGTGAAGAGCGAGAAAATTCCAGTTACTCTAGAGATCTGAAAAGCCTTTTAGCATCAAACAGCTCTACCAACCAGAAGGTCCCACTCCCCTGCTCCTTTAAGGAGCAGTGCGTGTGATTCACAGCAAGAACCAAGCTGATACCTTCATGATCTTTATAAATTTAAGGAGCAGCCTCTCTCGGTCTTGGGCTTTCTCTTGTAGCATAATTATTGAACGGACCCTGGAAGAATAGAAAAAAAAAGATAAACCCACTTAAGCAGATCTCAGATTTCTTCTTGTTTCATTTAAAAAACTGATAACTGATAAGGACGAGCGAACAATACTAAAAAGTTCATGATACCTCCAACTTAAATGGAGCACTCTAATTCACAACAAAGACAGAATCATTTCAAGGATGACCACAATAACCCTTCACAGAGTGCATTTATTTGCAAGGGGAATGTTTGTTTGAAGGGCTCAATGGTACTGACAATAATTCCTCCAGGTTACAGTGCCCTTCACAACCCTCCTGATTTTCTTTCTCGTGTGCTCTGGAGTCTTTGATGAGTGCTCTGCATCTAATTCCTGGCCGAAAATATATGTTATCCCACTTGTAACAAGGAAACACAACTCTGCAAGGAATAGTTTGAGTATTTGTAGGGCACTGGCAGTTAAGCACAGTTCAGTGCCACAGTTGTTCTGAGCTCCTTACCAGTAGGACATGTTATTAAAGTGCTCTGTGAACTGTGTCAGGTTAGGGCTCTTCTCTTCATTTTGCTCCTTCGCCCAAAGCAAAACTTCTGGGATCTGCCAAGGAAGAAGAGGAGAGGGGTGGGAAAATACCACACATTAAAATGGGATTTCTGCCTCAAGACTCCCAGTCGCAGTCTGTGTTCACAGCCGCTTGCTAACACAAGTTCAGCTGTCTCCTACAACGCAACAGGTGTGCTGGGAGAGCTGGCATATCTGGGAATACCAGAGATTGCAGAGGGCACATGTTTGAATCCCTCCCACCGCCCTTACCCCATCCTCATCTCTGTACCTCAATTTTATAGAAGAGTTCGGCATCTAGGAGGGTCAGCTGCTCAGCTATTTCATGACTGTGGAAATCATGCAGGGTCCCTGGCCTGTAGGAAACAAGGATGAAGTATAAAGGCTCAAAAAATGTGACCTGTTTTCTTCTCTTTCTTATATTTTGGACTGAGAAAACTCTTGTGTCCACAAGAAAGGGATGCCCTGTCTCTCAGAGGACCAAGATATGATTACGTGCATCTTTCCTCACCTGGCTGCCACCCCACGGGCTGCAAGAGGTTTGATGGAATTGGCATAGCTCAGCATTTTCTTCTGATCCACTTTATCAAGGATATTCTTGCGTAACACTCTGGCGAGGCTCAGCTCCCCGTTGCAGACCAGTCGGAAGACCAGGTCCATCAGCAGCTTGAGAATTTCCTCCGTCAACTCCACTAAGCTGAGAGAAAGATGGAAAACCCAGGGAAGGCATCAGAGCTACGACTCTGAGCTAGGGAGTTTGTATCTGTACCAAGTCTTGTTGCTCTTTCCCACAAGCAGAACCGAGTGACTGAAACTCCTCCCCTTCCCAGCTCTTCCTTTCTTACAGATCCCTTTATTTTAAAATCACTGGCAGAGATAGGACACACCAAAAATCTGCTGAACAAGGGGGTTCAGCACTATAGGTGTCTCACTGGTCAGGGTAGGGGATTTCAGCCGTCATCACAGATGAGGATTAAACAACACAGCTTCATAACTGCCAGACTTCTGTATTGTTACTGACCCCGCATCTCCCATCGCGAAATGAAGATGGCAACTCACCACAGCTCATCCACCACTCTCACCAGCACGAAGAAAGTGTTCTTACTGACTCGCTTCTTAAACGTGTCTGGGAAGTGGCAAAACTTCTCATATGTGGTTGCAAATTAAAGAATCAACTTAGCGTGGTCAGACCAGCATCAGTGCAACTAACAGCTGCCTTGAGGAACATTAGAATAGCTACTATTCTGTCTTGACTGAAACTGGTGTTCAATTTCCAGGAGGTAAGGGACACGATATGGCTCTAATTAACATGGTATTAAGCTGCCACCAGCTGCAGGAAGCAGGGGTGTCAGGAGGTACTTGCACCTCACAGAGTTGATGCTAGAAGAGCAGGTGTACCCTGAAACTGTTCTCTCTAAGGTGGAATTTAATGAGCGGCACTCCCCTACTGTGATCTCCCCCACTGGTCTGTGACATCTGGTCTCAACAGATCTCAGATGTCACCTCTACCTTCCTCACTGCTCAATTTGCTGCAAGGAGAATGGTGGCAGGGGAGACAGCACAGGTAGAAAAAGCTTCTGCCAGCTGGACAAAGGGAAAGA
>NW_009226122.1:79847-81227 GCF_000690835.1 Fulmarus glacialis | reverse complement strand
CCCCCCCAGCCAGTATTTTCACTGACAACCGCTCTGCAGTGAGATTTGTCGTGTCCTTGGCTGCGCTGATCCCAGCAGGAGCAAGGGGAGCGGCGGCTCTGCTGCAGATGGCAGTGATGAGCCGCGACGCAGGACAAGGTGACGTCAGGCTCCCTTTGACGTGCATGTACAGGACCAAAGCCCACGAGGCCTTTGCACTGCCTGAACCAAGACACTGACCCGCTCAGCTGATGGCAAAGGGAGCCACGGGAACAGAGCCAAGGGGAAGGAACTGCAGGCAGCGTGCTCAATAAGAAGCCTTCTCCATACTCTGCCAGGAATGCTAATGCTCACCCTGCCACATAGGGGCCCTTGCCTCGTTAGCAGTTACAAGCTCAGTTCAGAACTGGGAGGCCAAGAGGACATTATCTTCTGTGCTGCATTTCTTGTAATAAGAGAGAGAATAGGTCTTGATGGTTTAGTGATCTCTACTATCAAACTACACCTGCCCAAACAGGCAATCCCCACGGCCCGTCCAGAAGGCAGAAGGTGGTGTGATCCCCATTCTACAAACGGGATGTCCCAAACAAATGACCAATTCCCCAGTGGTGTACAGAAAATCTGAACTGCTCTTCTCCCCTGCCAGGGCCCTCAGGAGACTCCTCTCAGGTCCAGTACTCCACCCTGCCTGGACCTGCCCTGCAGCATTTCCCATTTGCAGTGTGCAGAGGTGAAGGAAGTCCTGCTTGGGACACCTCCAGGGCAAGCACATTACTGACCATGTTGTCAGCAGGCTTTTGACCAAACAACTTGCCACCAACTCCCTCCACGATGACTGCTCAGCTCTGACTCCTGGTGGGGGTGAGCTGCCACTCATGCGAAAGGATATCTGTACTGCAGCTTCTTGATGAGCTCTTCAGGGGTAATAAATGTCCTGTATGTAGTCAGAAAGGCTTCACAGTACAGCACCAGATCTACAGAGAAAAACAAGAAAGCCTCAGTCAACTCTGCTTTCAGAAAAAGGAAGCTTCTTGTAAGGTTGAATCCAGTCTCACAGGAAGAGGACATGGACACATTTTGACACAAATGGACTTTACAGAAATGCTGTGCTGTTGTTTCTTACCAGCAGATGGACCCTACGGCACAAGAGCAACAGCGAAACTGCCCTGTCCCCACCAGCCTGGCTCCCATTTGCAGCACTCGGGCTTGCTGCTTCGCTTACGGGACCAGCAAAGGGGTCAGTGAAAAACACCTGTTTGTGGGACAGGAACTTTCAACAATGGGTCACGGAAAAATGTGGTTTAGACCTTGGGGATACTTTAAAGAGAATATCTGATGGTGAGAGATGGGTGCCTGTTCTCTGTCTTTACTGCTTAGGCAGCACAGAGCCTTGCAGAAAGA
>NW_009226122.1:0-79816 GCF_000690835.1 Fulmarus glacialis | reverse complement strand
CACTCTTTCCCCCTGATCAGGAACACATGTGTTTCGACATGATGATATGGTGCTGCAGACCCTCTGCCCTTGCTACGTTCCAGGAAATCTGCCCCAGGACAGTGTAAATATAAGATTATTTTCAGCCAAAAGAAGAGTAAATTGCACTGCAAAAACTGACGCTACCATGATCATGACCCTGCCACAACACAGACTCTGACATGGTGCACGCAGACAGCTTTTGTTTATTAATCTGCAGCAGAGGATGCTACAGGCCCCAGAATTGCAAAGACTTTGGCCATCGTCATGGACACAAAGGAGGGAATTTGAAAAAGCGGGAACTGCAAATGGGAAAGAAGATTTCAGGTCAAGACTGCAGTACACACGCAGTCCCAGGCAAGGCTTGGTCACTGTGGACAGCAGCGGTCAGAATAGAAACTTATTAGCCCCACTATAGGCAGCACGTGCAGTGGGATGGCACATTGCCCTGCCCGGCCCACTGCAACCGCCGGCAGAGCCTTGTTAGCGCAGACAGGGAGAAAAAGCTTCTGCCCTGCCTGCCCAGGCTAGGCTGTACACGTAAAGCTTGTTTCAGCCAGGACAGGGATCACCCCACACCCATGTGCTGTAACATCCATCCATTGCACATGGAGGGTGGGAAAGAGCAGGGCACGGTGTGCTAGCTGTGCCTCTCTGCCTGCGGTGTTTCTCTTGGCAGGAGCCTGACAGAGACGCCGCTTCCTCCTGCTCTTAAATCAGAGCGCGCTGCTGCCTTTTGGTTAAAGACAATCAGACATAAGCTCTAAAGCCGGAGGCTGGGTGGTCATGTCAGGGGTGAGTCCTAGGCCTCGTCCAGCTGTAATCCTGCACTCACAGCAAGCGCGTGTGGCTGTGAGCACTTAACTGACCATGGATTTTATTCCTAAAGACCACAAGTCTCTCTTTATCCCTTATTCCGTTTAGCTCTTTTAGAAAACTCAAATGGACAAGAAGCATCATGCAACAGGGCGTGGAGTTACATTTATTCTGGGTTCCCATCTGCCCAAAAGGCAACGTGAGGTAATACAGCTGGTCTGCTCTGGCACTTGAAGCTGCCAAGAAATTCATCTTTAAAGGAAAGCCTCTTAACTATACCCCTCTGTGCCGTTTGGCTGATTGATTTACAAGCCCTGAATTCTTCCCATTGTAAGCTTAATTCATTAACCCTCTCAGTCACCCAAACACTGGGTTAGCATAGCACAAATTCCTCCGTGCTCCATTCAGCTCAATTCAGCTCAGTGGCTTGGCAAAGCCTGAGGCTAAGCTCTGTGACTATTCTGAGAAACGTGCCGCGCACAGCTCCCTCCACCCAGCCGCTCTCCCCATCCACACCGCAGTGCATTTAAAATCCTGCTCTAGTTTTCTTGGTCTTGAGAGGTTCTCCATGGCTTTCACCTCACTGCTTGCAGCACCCTCAGAGCACCCCTTCATGAACTGGAGGTCTAGCACACATCCCTTTACCAAGTAGCCGTCTTTTAACAGGAACAGTAGGCGAAGTTCTTCCAATGTGATGCTTGTTCCGGAGAACAGCAGGAGTAAATCAGAACTTCTCTATTCCAGTTTCAGCATTTTTCTAAGGGGTATTTCCACCATCTCATTTAGACTATTTTTTTAAAAATATACATATCTAGCCTTGGCACAATCAATCGCCTCCTTCTCTCTAGTATGTTCCTAACTTTGGTCCTTTCTGCCTGGATTCGATGCCCGATGTAAACAGGGAAACATAGCTGTCAGGGGAAGGATTTTCTTGCTAGCTGAATGGTGCTAGTAAGTAATTGCAAACACCTTATGCTACAGTAAAAACCCTGCTATTTAAAAATGCACATGAAAGATATTTCCCCTTTGACTATCAAACCTCTAAAATATGAGCGCTGAGTGGTTCAGCGGGTTAGTGCATTTTGCCTTGCATCCCAGGAGATAAGGAGATCAATTCTGGTTAAGGCCGTCAGCACAAATGTGTTTGGCAGGTTCAAAATGACTCTCTGGAAACATTGCAAAGGCTGTCTTTGCCACAGGTCTTGGAAAGGAGCTGCTTCATGTGGGTGATGACTGGATTTGGAGAGAGAAAGTGGGGTTTTAACAGATCTATAGCTAAGGGTTGCTAACCCCTCCTTGCCTCCCCCCCATCTCCTTTCTTGTACTGTGGGTTCCCTCTCTGAACCTGTCTGGGTGGCTACCAACGTGCAAGCGGTACAGAGTGGGACTAGGAAGTGACACGGTAAGTTGAAAATAAGGGGTGTCAGCAGACCGGCACCTGAACAGCTTGCCCGAAGCCCGTGGGTACTGCATTAGACTCAAACCAACGTCCCTCCTCTCCTACTTTGATGCAACAGTCACTCCAGCAACTCCTACATTACCACTGCCCTGAAGTTCAAAGGGCAAGGAGCACCTCTGAAAACAGGATCGGTCACACCTGCACTTACAGAAGGCAGGCATGAAGACACCAACACCACTGGTGCGCCTTGCCTTTCAGATCTGGGCAAGGGCTATGAGGAGTTAATACCATCCCTGCTGCTAAACGGAATGAACAGGCGCTTATCCAGATTACCTCCGTTTCACCAAAGATAAGCACAATCCCCCCTGCAACTCGGAGGATCATGAATGCAGTCCTCTCCACCCTGGCCCCGCTGCCTCAAGTCGCATTGCGACTGCGCATGCTACTGAGACACAGAAGACAAGCAGCAAAAGGCCACGCCAGGCTGTGCTCCTCAGCTCTGTTTTGGTGGATCCACTGTACCTTTCCTGTCGGTTTCTGTTGCATGCACTAACAAAATGTCTCCAGATCCACCACGAACATCTGGCCCATCATCTCCCTGCAATGAGAACACAAACACGTTAGGCATGGTCCAAGCTCCCTTCGGCCTGGTTTATCATCTCTGGGGTTCAAACTCAGCAACAACTGGCAGAGTACGCAATGTTCCTGGCACTGCTCACAGCGCAAGCTGGGACATGGTCTTCAGTGCTGGGCTAATCCTGGAATTTGAATAAAGCATTTGGTGTCCCAGATGAGGAACTGGGCTGATCCCCACTTGGGGTCTCTGACTTCTTAAGGCCAGGCTGTGAAGCTCAGTGAAAGCTGAACCTTCTGTCCACAGAAGAATGAACAGAAATGTCCCAGACTCCCAAACGCTCCCTGAAGACCATTAACAGAGCAGTAACACTGTGTGAACTGTCTCAAAGTGTGGGATCACGTACCACAGTGGCCGTGGAGTGAGAGGTCATGCATTCAACTTGCATGTTCCTGAACATCAAAACCTAGCAAGTTAATTCCCTGATCTGGAACTATTTGGCTGGAGGTCACCTGAAGCGATCCAATAACCGGTAGCAGAAAACAGCCCTGCTAACTGCTTGACCCCTGCCTTACCACTCTCTAAAAACATCTTTCTTCTAGCTACTGCAATTCACAACTAAAAATATGCAAAACTGATCTATCATTCAACCAGTAGTTCCCACACTGCAGGAAACGGCTCACAGTGGCAGTTCTATACTGTTTCAAACATGTAGACCATAAAGAAAAGAAAGAAAAAAGAAGTTAAGGATTGACACAGATCTGCTAGTCCCAAATGTTCAGAAATCACTGATTTTTAATTATTTTTTAAAGGAAATATTCCTGCAGAGGAGACTGGAGTTGTCTGGCTTCCCTTAGCAATGTCTTTGTTATTTCAATACGCAGAACACTGAAAAAAAACACGGATTACAGACATGGAGCAGCTATGTCTAAGATGTGAATTTTTCAGGTGACCCTCTGGCAAGACTCATGAAATACTACTTAAGGAATGAGTAATAAGTTCTCACTCTCTCCTGCACATCTCGTCTGACCAAAGAACACTCCTAAAGTGCCAGTAAATGATACATTCTCTCTTGTTTTTCAGACTAGCCCCCTGATAGTCTGAAAGCTTCAAAAGCCTGCATATTCCCTCAAGCTGCATGTCAAAGACAGCTTGGTTCAAGAGCATAGCGAGCAAAGCTGTCTGGGAGTGCACCCAAGGCTAGAAACAAAGCCATTTCTCAAATACAGAAACAGTTACTCTGGCTGCTCTTCCACATCAGTAATATAACGTACTGCTTGGGAAATCTGCTAAACCCGCCTTCAGACTGAAAGGCCAACACCATAAACCTGCACCTGGATTTATTGTGCTCAGGCTCTTCGGTGCTTCATTTCAGACTGTCGCAGGCTGAAGAGGTGGGAAGGAGCACGCTGGGAAAAGGGCACAAGATGTGTTGGTTTTTAGAGAGACATCTCACATTTTGTTAAACCCTCATTCATTGCTGATGCTCCCTGTCTGTACATCTCATACTTTCACAACAGCCTGCACACATAAAGCTGCATACCACTTCTGCTGCAATCTAGTTTTTCCTATCAAATAAAAGCTGATGCCTTGCTTGTGCACACAGAGAATCAGATTTCAATACAGCGTAAACCAAAGAGTATGAAAGCAAACCCTGAATGCACTTACCTCTTGCTTCAGCGTTAACCTAGCCATAATTTCACTGTGGTCGATAAGAGATAGCTCATCTACCTCTTCCTCCAACTGTGACGATTCCAAAGCATCTGGTGACTGCTGCTGCCTGTAAAAAAAGGCAAATACCCATCAGTGTCATTGCCCATCCAGGGGAAGCGATGCTGGGTCCACCCGAGCTCTCAGTGTACAAAACCACGACAGTAAGTACACAGACAGTCTGGAGGTGAGGAAAATCTTTTGCAAACAAGCCCAAATGTCTAGCTCTAATTCTGTGGCTTTGTGCATCTCTTGAAAAAGAGAAAGACGAAACTTTAGGACCTGAACACTTGTCTGCCTGCATTTCTGGCAAACAGGATTTCACTATGCCCTGCAGAAGTACACACTTCCATGTCTCCTTAATCCATCAGATTTTTAGTGCACACAAATCTAAGCCCTCAAATGTATAGAGACAGAGACTAAGCATACTCTACACATATATATCTTAGTCAGCTCATGACCCATTGTGCTGCTACAAGGGGAGATGCAAGCTCTCTTTTTGCAGGAAGATAGAGCAGAAAGCTCTGACCACTTTTTTGGTGTACATCCACAACTCTAGTATTGCTGCCCCCAAAGGCTGGTACTCTTGTGCCTGGACACATGCTTTCTGTGCTTGTATTTCGGGGGGGGAGTATGCGTGTTCTTTATAGCTTTCCGCAGGCACAGGCCAAAATCCTGTGCACCAGTCAGTACTTTCAGCAGATAGCGAGCTTTGCAAAGCACTCTTGCATTGTCTCCTTCACTGCAGGGATTAAAACCCTCAAACCAACTGCAGGAAAATGGGGGCGGGAAGTTGACTGTCACACACAAAACAATGCCGTTCTCTATTTTTGCTTTAGAAATGCAATTGAAGAGCAATCTCAAGCAGCAGGGAAGCACTCACTCCACTCCTCCTGAAGCCCATCTGTTACAGCTTGCACCTCTTCATTTACATAGACAAATGATAGCTAAGAGCATTAGAAGGGATATAAAGCCTCCTGCTTTGGGGCCTCAGCCAGCCTCTAACTAGCAGGGTTAGGGAGAAATTCCCCTCTGGAAGACTATTTCCCAACAGCGATACAGACTTTTTTTGTACGTTTCCCTGGAAGCAGGATGCAGCAGCCAGTGTCAATGACAGGACTGCCAATTAGATGGACTTAGAATGGCTAACACAGGCTGCATTAACCCCTACGGGCTCTCTGAGTTAAATAACGACATCTTGCCGGGATCCTCCTTGTTCAGCACGATCCCACCGCTCACCAGCTGTGCAAAAAAAGTGGGCTTAAAGTTTAGAGAACATCGAGAAGGTTGAGGGCAAAACAGGCAGCCCCAAGGACAGTTTGGTAGAGGGCAGGGCTAACGGGACATTCGTGAGACTCTGCACCCTTCGAGGCTGGGCAGCTGGAGTACCAGGTCAGGCTCACCTTTCAGCACCATCTTTGCCTTCCTTCCCCATGGCACTGCTGTTCGAAGTGGAGTCTTTGGAGTGGCCGTCTTTGACAGAGGGAGATTCCTGCGAAGAGAAGGAAGTTTTTGTTATTACATGGGGTCCTACACCACAGCTAGCCTTGCATTTACAGTCTGACTGCCTCTAAATGGCCCTTTACTGTAAATTCCTACAGAGCGGTTAAAGATTGATGCAAGTTAATGCCAAATGCCAGGAAAACACAGAAGTTAATTAGACAGGAAATTTGGGACCATCTCTGGAGACTAGTGTAATTAGTACTGTTTGCTTTTAACATTGTGAAACGATGCTGAAAGTTACAACACAAGTCGGCTGTTGTCTTGGATTTTAACCCTCTCACGACTTTTTTTTCCTCCAGCCCTTACTGTTGAAATACACCTGCCTTCTGCTTTAATCAAAACAGACACAGCCAGCTCTAAGCTCTCCAGTTTCAGTTCCCCTCCTAGTCACAGACCCCAAAACCAGCCTGTCTTAGGGGGTGGATGCACACTGCTGTTCCTACCTCCCTTCTCTCCCATCAGAAGAGGTTACGCAATGATGCAGTTTCCACTTCACAATTCACGGCTGTGGAAATGAGGCTAATGCAAAAAAGCAGAACCATCTGAACCTGCGGCATGGAACAGCAGGTAGAAAGCTCAAAGCAAAGAAACAGCATTTTAAATTAGCCATTTATTAAGAAGAAAAATACCCATGAACAGCAAATGGGAGTATTAAGCTAACAGTGTCGGAGTTCAGAATTATTTAATAACATGCAGACCGAGACTTGGAAATTCAACCTACTGAACAGGTTGGACTGAAACCACTTACACGCTATCCACTCGGCCTGGAAAACGCGCTGGTGAGTTTAGGTTTCTTGGTGTCTGCAGAATTTTTCCAGAATGTATCTGTAAAGCCCTTTGCTTCAAAGTTGAGAGAACCAGCTTGCAGCTGCCCAAAAGAATGGGCCTGCCTAGATGTGACTCTTGAAGGGAAGTGATGGGAGCACTATCTCTTGGCGTATTTAACACCAGCATGGATAAAGGTCTCAGAGACATCCTGTAGGAGATGTGCCTTCCAAGGTGAAGGCAGGCAAAAAGATCGCCAGAGACCTCTGCCGCTATTTCCTATGACCCAACAGGAAGACAGTACCTCCCTGCAATGGAAAACGCCCTGTCTCCTCTAGGAAATACCTAAGATACAAGGCTTGAGTAAAGGAAGAAACAGCGTGCGATTACAATGCTAAATCAATCACTTACTTTGTATCCAAACAGTGAAGGAAAAAAAAAAAATTAGAGCACAAGGCTTTCTGCATTAAAAAAGGGAAGCCAAAGCAGTTACAAGAATAGACACGGCCCCAAGACGGCGCTGGTCACGGTGCAGCTTTCTGGAAGGGAACCTCACGCAAGCAGCTCCAAACAGACAGCGAAGCACAAATGAAACAGCGCGGCAGGAAAAGCCGTCCCTATCTCCGGCCGGGGCTCACCGCGACCCCAAAAGCATCGCCTGCTCTCCACCCGGACCGGGAGGCCACCCAAGCCTGCAAGCCAGGAGTGGGCAAGCAGAGGGACTGCCAGCAAGCGAGCCAGGGCAGCAGGACGGACACAGGAGCTCCACGGTGTGCAGGAGAGGCCGGTGCCAAGCGTGTCAGCCCTGGCGTGAACTCAGCATGCACCAGGCAGCCCCTTCCCGGTGTCTGGCCCTCTCCAGGTTACTTACTCCTTCAGAGCGAGGGAGTTCCCCGTTGCTCTGGCCAGAGGAATACAGATTGACGTATTCACCCTCACCAGCCTCCTCACTGGCGTTTTCACTCTAAGGGAGACAGGATGAAAGGAAATACGTGATGGTTCCCCCCGCCAGCACTTGATGTTAGTGAGTGAACGTGCCCACGGGCTGGGAGGAGAAGCGCTCTTGGCGGCTGCTGTCACTTAACTGGGAGCCCTTCCTCCGGCTCAGAGGCCAACACCGGCGACCGAGGCTGTACCTTCCCGGAAGTAATTATTTTCTGGTTCTTGAGGACTACCCCGAAGGCCCTGAGCTGCAGCAGGCCAGCAGCAGGCACTGCTTTGCAAGAGCTGCCATGGACTCCATGTGAGATGCGAAGGTGCAATATGCATGAGCGGATTTCAAGGTTACGGAAGCTGAGCATTCAGAGCTTGACACGCAAGCGCCTGTCCTACCCACGCTGTAGTCCTGCCGCTGAACACAGATCAGCCCAGAGGGTATCAATTGTGTCTCCCAAGCTATGCTACAAGTGCAGACTAGAGCCATCACGCCCAACTAAACCAAATTCGAGGGCTTCTGGGCTGTAACAAGGACCTAACACAAGGAAGATGCAACAGCAAAGTCAGGTCCTAAGTGTGAAAACCTGATCATTTACTCTGCAATCTGTGTCCCTCTTCCAAACTTTGTAAAGAGGCAGCACTACCGTGCACTGCGCTGACAGCTCTAATCCCATCAACTCTAGGCTTTGCAGGAAAACAGAAGAGGAACTGCCCTGAAAACGAGGGGTTTAAAAAAGTAGCTGTAATGCACAAACCTGCCAAATGATCTGCAAAACTGATCTGGGACCTTAAAGTAGTACTGCCGTATCAGTGTGGGAACTGCGTTAGTCTAATTTCACCAACGCGTGATGCTTTGCACCAACGTGCGCTGCCACCACGCACACGGCTAGGGCTGCTGGTAAATGGGAAGAGCAGGAGCCTGGAGAGAGCAGCAGGTTTAAGCGCAGGAGAGACAGAGCTGGACTGCACCCACCGCTCCTGGGGCTCACCAGTGACTTAGGAGGGAGCAGGGCAGCAATCACCGAATCCTGCCACAGCAGCAACTGCAGGAAGCGAACCACTGTGAGGAGCCCGTGTTTAGAAACAACCAACCTCACAAAACATTCCTTTACCTTCCTCAGCTTTGTATTACAATTGCAGGAAGCTACAGCAACTTCTCCTCTCCCCTTCACCAGCATTTGACATTTTATGTTTCCTATATATGTGCTAGTGTTTTCTTAAACCTGCTGAGGATGTTAATTTTTTCTAGCCACCATTTTTATACGGAATTACCTCTCTGCAATTCACACACGTTTGGAAACCAGATCACATTAAGCATGTATTAATACAAGAGACATTTTCTTTAAAAAAAAACCCAAATAAACCCAGCCTTGTGTTAAGGTGCATTATCTCTTTGCATAGTCTCACCGAAGGCGTCTGGAGAGAATCAGTGAAAGAGGTTTCAGAAGGAAGGCAGACAGGAGCATTCCCGTTAAAGCTGCTCTCCTGAGAAGAGGAGTTTGGCACATCCGCAGTGCTGGGTGACTGGCTGGCTGCGGCAGGCACCGCAGGGTCAGAGCTCTGAGATGGATGGACGGGCGGAAAAGGTGGGGTGGAGCAGGAGGAGGAGGTAGAAGAGAGGAAAGGAGGTATGGAGACTTGGTTGTGAGGCACAAAGTCCTGGGAGTAGGACCTAAACACAGATTTGTACTACAGGACACAGAAACGTACAACACAAAAACAAGGAAGATGGGGAAAGAAAAGAGACAGACAAAAGAAAAAGTAATTAGATAGGCAGTAGCATAGCAGTGACAGCACAAGGCATTTCTAACACAGGCACCTCTCCATCGAGAGGCCAACCTGAACAGAGGCAGCACTATTTTATCATCCATACGCTAGAGCAGGAATTGCTACCTGGGACACATCAGCCACTTTTTTCACGGAGAGGCATGTTCTTGCACAAACAGCAGCCAGGCTGCTCATCTCACAGAAGGAAAGCGGGCATCAGGGTGTTTACCTGCAGGTATCCAGCCTTCGCCAGCGAGGGAGAAAGCCTGGATACCTCAGTATTGTTAATGACAAAGTGCAGCCTGAAAATCCCTTGAGTAGATGAAAGGATGTGAAGGCATACAGAAACCACAACTGTGAGCATGCTGGAAATATCTAGATAGAGAAAAGTACTCTGAGTGCTTATTGCTTTTCTGGGATTTTCCACAGGATCCAAATTTAAGATGCCGTTTGCTCCAGCCCTGTAATTTAACAGCTACTGTGTCAAGTCTGTTCCAGAACACACAGCTCCCAGGGAGGAGTGGCTGGATACTGTCTTCAAAGTTACACTGAAGCATAAAGGAGATTACACTGCTACTCCTTCCCATTTGAGAAACATAGGGAGCAAAAATGGTAATTGCCCTCAGGAGTGATGAATTCCTTATCAAACCGATCCTTTAATGCAGTGCCTCGAAGAGTCAGCTGAAGAGATGAAAAGAGATCATCTGTGTAAAGCTTTATTTCACTATCTCTCCTAATCATCAGATTACTGTTCAGATAATATTAAACAGGGTGCAGTGGGAATATATTGTGCCAAGAAAAACAAGAGCAACCCTCTGTCTTTTAACATCTGGTGCTAGTAAGATTTGCCATCAGGGTAAGTCCAAAACAAAGCTGACACCCACAAAAAAAGAGACAATAATGCTAAACCTGCTGGAGAGGAGTTTATTTTAAAACCTGTAGAGCTCAACCACTAGCAAGATTTGTGTCGTAGCCAAGTGGACTGAAGGAAGAACCACATCATCCAAAAAAACCCATGCTGAAATGAAGCTGTGGCGGTTGCTCGTTTGAGAGATCTGCTGCAGAAGGCTGGTGCATTACAGAGCTCTCAAGAAGCACAGACACAACTTGCTCAAACCAGGCTGAAAAGTAACATTGCTGTGATGTAAAAAGGAGAAGGGGAAACAAAGGCATGAATCGGAGAATTCAGGCTACATTTTCTCAGGAGAGTTGAGTGGGTGATAAAAAGCAAAGCTTAGTCCGACTCCCGACCCGCAGCAGCAGCATCCAGTTCAGCAGTGGTATTTTTTTTCTACCTAGGAAAGATGTCAGCTTAAAAATCTAAACTGAGAACAGCCTTGGGCCAGAAGCCTGGGCAAAAAACCTTTTCTACTACAAAGAAAAGGAAATGTAAAGGTCAATGGCTAGACTTTACCTTCCACCACCTTAATCCTCGAGTGGTTGCCCTCCGCCTTGCGTGGAGTCCGGCAGTGCTCTGGGTGTGTTCTTGGGGCCCAAAACAAATTGCAGGCCATAATACAGAGGACCAGAGGGAGATGCTTTGGAAAGAGAGCTTAAGAGACTACTGAAAAATAATTAAAATGCAAATCCCTACCACTTGCCTGTGGCTAAAAGGAGACTGGCTCTAGGACAGGCTCCTCTCTCTTCCTGCCTGTTTCTTTCCGGATGAGCAGCCTGGCTCCAGGGACACTGTCAGCTTTTGGTGCTGCCTCAGTAACAATGACAAGTCTAATCTCTGTATTTACTTTCTGCCTGGATAAATGCTCTACATTTATTCATTTTCACTTGCATGGCACAAAACACTAAATCCCTCGTAAGACGCCAGGCTCATGACATCATCTTGGCTCAGCAGATTCATTATGCCTGCCCCGTCTCCCTGGTATTTCATGATCTCACTGGCGCTAATATGCCAGCTACTGTCCCAAGTCCCAGGCTGGACCCCAAAAAAAGAACAGAAGCAAAGCGGATGGAGAACTTGTACTCCCAGCAACCACGGCTGCAATGGCTCAAGAAGGCACTCAACAAACTGCTGTCTTGATAACGAGATCCTCTGCTCCAGTAAAGGAAATAATTTGCTCAAACAGAACCTATGTGCCAGCTCCCCTAGAGCTGGGCTTCCTGCACCCACGAGACAGGCGGCATATGCTGTCCTTCACTCTGTAGCTGATGGACATCTTCCACCGAAGAATCCCAAGGGTTTTTGTCTCTGACATGCTGAACCCAGAGAAAAAACTAGGCTTTTGCAAAGCAGCTGTAGAGCTCACGCAGGGCACAAGTGAAAGGAAATTACTGTCCTCAATCAAGTCACTCTGGGACAGGCAGCACCCTGCGAAGCTCTCACGCTGCGTGATGGTGCTGGCAGGGTTAGTTCAGGCCAAACGCCGGCCGGGAGGCTCAACAGCTGAGACGCTGCCGGGTACGCTGCCTGCAGGCTGAGCTAGCAGCTCAGGGAGATGAATTACTGCTTTTGAGGCAGGAAAATTTGCGCAGCTTCTGCCTTGCATAGTTTCAGAGACATTAATCCCAATTCAAAGGCAATTTAGACCTAAATATAACATAACATTGCATAAATTTTAAAAGTTTGAATGCGGATACGTTACTACTGACAATCACTATACATTAATCTCTCCTCGGCCTCATCAATACACCTTTCAAAACAATATCTTGGCATGAGATGTGTTGAAAATGCCAGTTTAAGGCCCAGGTACCCAGGAAAATGCATTAATCTTCATTATGTGATCCGTGAACAATCATTTAACGACGCAGACATGCTCTCAGCATGCTGTTAACAAAGGGAACAGTGCAGAGAAGCCTTTGGTGTGCTGGCATTAATTAGCCAGGCTGCTCTCAACTTCCAATCTTGTTGTAAAATTGCATCTTGTAGAAGGCGAGCCAGGGAGCCCCCTCCTTTCTCCGGAGCCTGCAAGCAGCTATGGAATTCCAGCTATGCAGCCGTGCTGGGACAAGAGCCAAGAATTGAAGCATACTTTTAAAGGGGAAAAAAACACCCTGTGGTGGAGATGATGTCCTTTTTTTTTTGCTCCCCAGTCCGACCCAGCCCAGCCCAGCCAGCAGCTGCCGCAGGAATTGCAGCAACGGCTTCCATGGGGTTTGGGTGTTGCACATCTCTTGGAAGCCCTGTCATCCTTTAAAGGACATACTTTTTTTGGGAGGGGACAGTCTATTCAACATAACTGTCACAGGCAAACTAGTCATCCTCTAGTCCTCCCCCCAAGAAATCACAGGCAATAGCTTATCCTGGAAACAAATCAGCGCTTGTTTTAATCTGCTTCTTAGAGTTTTCTTGCAGGGTCAGTAAGGCCTCGGTTATGGCTGTGCTGACACAACCTCCTACTCCATGGCTTTGCTTTAAGTGAAGTACTTCAAAATAATCTCCAGGAAAGCTAGAAAGCAGGGTGCAACCGGATCCTTTGAGAAAGGATGCTTTCCTCTATCCAAACTCCGGCCACGCTGCCAGGCTTCCACCACAGGACCAGAAGATGGTCTTCCAGCAAGAGCGATCCTAACCTACGACGGCAAATGGCCAACACAGGGAGAAGAGAGAGATCCTCTCCTCTCACCAATAAAGTGGATTTTGAAAAAACCTATCTGCCACTTGGGAAGTACCTCCACAAAGCGTGCTTTGCGCTCGGAGCAATCTCATCTCTTGGGAACAGCAGGAAGCTAATGTGCCCAGGCCTGAATGTTTACCACACACCGTGACACACAGAGGTCTTCCAGAGATGGCGTCTTTCAACGTTTTCAATTTGCTGCCTTTGATTTTTTGCAACGGTCAATATTTTAGAACAGCTTTCCATCATTAGCAGCAGTGTTACAGGATGTCCCAAAGGTCAATGACATTACGACCGTTTATTTGGATTAGAGTGCTTATCTCCTGCCATCTAATAGAAAACTTATTTCAAGAGCAACGCTCCTCTACATTCACTAGGCATGGCTGACCACAAGTAACAGGGAGACAGGGTGTTTATATGCAGGGAGTCACTGGTTGCGAGTAACAGCAGTCTCCATCCTAAATTCAAAGTCGAATTCAATTATATGGCTGTCAGAGCATCTGCGGCATCAGCAGACACAGTCTTTATCTTTTAAGCACAGCCTCTCAGTTACCCTATGGACTTCTTCTGCCAAATTAATCTGCGATCCTGCCAGACACTCCCAGATCAGATAGAGCATCAGATTTCCAAAACATGAAGCTATCAGAGGAAAGGATCAATCTTTTAGATCTCCTCTGCTAATGCTATTAAGAGAGTGATGTAGGCAACGTGCCAGAACTGGATGCCCAAATTCTAACAGTAGAGAACTGTGTTCACAAAATACTGGGTGTTGTACAAAACTGCTACACCCTAAGAATGTAATTGCATAGACAACTATTGGAAAAGACTTCCTATCTCATGACACAATGCTGGGCTTCCAGGTACTTTTGCTAATGAGGAAGGAAATGCTCCTACAATGAATGGCTGGAAACACAAGCTGCCAACAGAATGGCTTCAAGCACTGCCACAGGAAAGGCAGCAACTCCTCATGCTTGAACGTTTCTCAGCAAAGTCTCTGACCTGGCTGCACAGCTGACCTCCCTGTTTTTAAGCAATGGTTAGCATAGCAGATCGATGGATGGGGCTTGCTGTTCCCTTGGGAAAGGGTGTCCCTGCTTCTGCACAAGAAAACACAAAATCCACACTTATCCTTAAGTGAGAGGGATTCTTGTACAACTTTGCAACAAAATAAATACGGGTGCAGGGGGGGAAGAAAACACGTAAGATTTATTAACCATGCTATCATGCATCTCTCTTTTGAAACTATCAGGAGAATTCAATCTGATCCCACCTACAGCGTCAACTCTTGTTTAGCTCGTAGACAATACCACGATATCTAGCAAGCAGATCTTTAAAAGGCAGAGCCTGGAGACAAAGACAAGGCTCCTAAAAAGCCAGTCACAGAAAAAACGTGACCTATGAAGTGAATAGGGGACCGTTTAGAGAGACCTGCACAGAGACAGGTAGTGCTCCAACCGCAAGAAAAATGTATAAACCACTGGAAGAAGTGGTTCTCAGAAGCAGGATTCAGTGATACCAGCATGCAACAGCATTATTAATACCACCGTCCAGGCCTGCCACGGGCAGTGGAAATGAACACAAACGCAGACACTAAACAGGAAAAGCAAAACAATACCTAGACCTCAGCAGCTGGATAAATGACCTGCCTATGACAGAAACGAACTCACACACTATGATCTCCCAGTCCCGGTTTGATCATGGCTCCCACCATCGGACCATCATATGAATCACAACAGCTCAGTCTTTGCTGAGGGCCAGAGCTGCGGCGTGTTTTGCAGACTGGAAGTGAGCTACACGAACAGGAGCGAGGCGGGGAAAACATGCGAAGCACATGTCTGCATTGCGCGCATCTTTAAACACTTATCTGACCCTCCTTTTCCTGAACATACATTAGCACACACACAAGAAAGAAAAACAGTTGCTGTGAATTTTCTGTGCGCTTGCTCAATTTGCTCAAGAACGGTGGGAACAAGTGAGAACAGAAACACTGAACTGGAGCTTTCATAAGGAAATCACTTGCGCCTTCTGCTGGAATCCAACAGCCAATTTGGTTTCTGGAAAATTACTGGAAATGTTTCTTAATTAAAAAGAAAACATAAGAAAAAACAGCATTTTGAGAAAGGCAAGTTATTTCTCCATAGTGGAGGATGCAGCCAAATTTCCACTAATGGTATGTACATGCCTTGGAGAAACAACTGTGTTCCTTGTTTCAGTGAGGAAAATCTTCCTAGCTGTAACCGAATGCAAGACTTTCTACAGTCTTTGGTGGAAAATATGTGGACGGATAGCAGTAGAGCTTGTCACCGGACTGATTTCCTCTATCAGTGCAGAGTTCCCCAGCTGCCAGGAAGTAACGAGATTTCAAGATTTGATTCCTGCCGTTCAGATACCTGCCCACCCATTTCCAGTCAAACAGCACAAGGAGTTAATAAACCAAAGGACAGTATCTCTGTCTTCACAAGCAGAAGGGAGGGAGGTGATCAGTAGAGAAAAACTACTGCCAATAATTACCAAGGAGGATGATTTCTTATTGCATCCCTCCATTTCCCATTGTTTAGCAACAGAAAGTACTTCCAAGAGATGGGAATCCCTAAAATGACTCTTGACAGTACAATCCAGTTGTCCCCCCGATGCGGGATTTAACGGCTTAACTGTGCACGGCATGGGGAATACGATGCTGCAGTTCCATAAAGTATCAGCCCACACTACAAACACGGCCCTTGCTGGCACAGAGGCTAGACGCGAATCAGACTTGGTTAAAAAACAGGCTCAACTTGCCAAACCTATGAGGTTTGATCCAGTTGCTCAAGATCTGCCTCTATCCAGTAAAAGCTATTACCTCTGACACAATTTCCTGCAAAGAAGGGAAAAGCGCGATTAGTGGGTTGACAGAGCAGTGGTGGCTTCTGGACTGCAGCAGCGTCTGCAGAGCCGATTGGAAAGAAAAAAGTCAGGGTTCTAGAAGAGAAATTCATACATTAAAAATCAAGAGTACAGACGCTCTGAACAACTTCTCTTTTTTGCTTCAAAACACTGTCTGAAAACAGTCTTTTTAAGCCCTGTAAATCAGCAGCAAGGCACTAGTCCTTCACCTGGGGCACAGAGTTAATGGGCTAACACGCCAAACATGGTGTAGGCTCGGCTTTCCTGCTGCCTGCGTGTGAAGAGATGGGTACAGGGCCAGGTCTTCCCCCTGGGATTGACTCCTGCTGTCCACCCCAGGCCACTCTCCAGGGAAGAAAAAAGCACAGGGCGCTTTCTGAAAATTGGCTACGCTTGGCAAACCTGCAATGCATTGCTCACGTTGGGTCAATGGACAGGCATTTAATTTATCAGCTCTGACTTCCTGGTATTGATCTAAGGAGGTTTTTGCTTCCTGTACAGAATGGATAACGATTAATGTAGGAGACATATCATTTTAAGAGATTTGATAATCACCATTGATATTTGGTTACACAGGAGGCCAACTCCCCAGTTGGCTGCTATGCGAAAGGTGCGCTCTCCCTAGCATTAACTCCCTTGCTGGGGCTGGTGGAAAGCTACTGCTTTTTTTTTGACAGGTTTATTTTTCACCGCAGTGCGCGCTTGAGTGGCCTTTCTTTGGTGAGAGAGTTGAAAATGAAGACAAGAGGAGCAGAGCGATGTGCTTGAAGTGTTAGTGGTGCAGCTCATGCCATCCCCTGCGTGAAACAGCACGGTCTTTCCAGCCAATGCTGGGGAGCAGATTGCAAGAGGGGCTCTGGTCCTTCTTAGTGCTGAAATGCAGGGTGTCACCCTGGGAATGATCCAAACCTTGACAGCTGTTTCACATCTCTGTCTTATTAGGGATAGGGAAAATGGGATAAACCATGGTTATGGTATTACATGGGTCAGCTATGATGCATGTAAGGACATTGGTATTTTGCAGCTCGGAGACAAAGAGACACCGTCATAGTGAAAAAATCTCATTTTTGCCTGTGAAAAAATAAACCAGCTAGAGTCATGAGATTATCATAACTTAAAGGCATTAATGGAAAAAAATCTCTATTTTTAATTCAGCTTATTTCCTTTGTGCATTTGACAGTGCACTGCCTAATTGTTCTCATTGCTCCTCATGCTCCAGCCACTTATTTTCCCCTCACCAAATCCTTGCAAAAATGAGTAAGGATTTTTTAATGAAGTTTTAACATTTCATAAAATAATATATTCACAACAATGCAGTCCAAAGCAAGATGAGAACAGGTCAGAACAATAGTTCAGAGCAGGTCGGTAGTAACCACTTAATCCAACCAGGACACTTTTTTAAATGAAAGTGCCCACATATTTTTAGAACATTACAGTATCATATTTATAGCATCTCAATTAAAACAAAAATAGTCAAGTGTGCTTTTACCTAGTCTTACAGTTCTGCGTTTTGCTTGCAAGGATCACTATCAAACAAGAGAGCCATACAATTCAGAACGTTTGCAATACTTCAAATTTTAAAACTGTTTACCACAGATTTATGCAAGGACTAACCTTTCCGCACCTCAGCCTTTTCATCTGTGCAGCAAAACTATGATACTGCTCTCTGTCACACAAGTGGAAGCCAAAAGCTTTAATTCATTTCTTGTAAAGTAGCACTACTTGTGAAGTACTTGAATACTTTCTTCTTCGGACCAACGATTATTGCTAATTTTTAGAGAATGAGTAAGTGTTGAAATGGCAAGATAGCAGTGGCACAGTGGGAGGATACCATTTTCAAACATTTAATATTAAACTAATTGAATGCTTCTGAATTTTCTCAAGTCTTGTCTATAATTTCTTCTCCAGAAGAAGTCTAATTTACTAAGCATCCAGGTCACTGTCAAAAAAGTCTATCCTCAGTTGTCATCACATCGCAATCAGAGCATAACCACATAGTTTTACATGCAAACAAGCCCCATACTGATGAGCTGGTGGAATCCCATGGTTAGATTTAATTTCATTACATTAACACTTTGTTATTACTACCATTTAATTTAAGCAGCTGATCACAGATTTAAGCAGTGCTCTAAGATTATTCTTATTTTGATTTAAATCATTCTCAGCTCCTCCTGCCGTTCTCTGTTCAGACTGCTCACAAGTGCTGTAGGAGAGAAAACCCTGCTCATTCATCAGCAAAGCATACAAGCTTACGGAGCTTGTTTGGGACCACGGAGACGTGAAGGGAAGCAGACAAGCAAATATAAGATGAAAGATCTGGTAGAGGCCATTTTCTAGAAAAAAAAAATTAAGGATCTGCAGCCACTGTTCCATACGTTTGATTAAATCCATGTATTTCGGGGACGGCATCTTGTTATTTCTCCAAAGGCCAGACTCACACAGCAGCCTTTAATCGACTCATCCACATCGCTGACATGCAACGGAACAAAAAGACTTTGCAGCTCCAATGTGCAGCCTGGGGAACATGTATGTCAAAGGAGTGTGCCTGGGCACACGGGCCAGCTCTCCTTCGTCAGTCCCTCGCCACAAACGTCAATACCGGCATAAAGTAATGAAAGCCACACCTCCCCTGTGCTTCATTTAGTAGGATTTACACACAGTTTTTCTCACCTGGCTGATTTACTACATGAGTTCAAAAGCCCCCAAAAGAACCTTCACCTTTATCTGCAACTGAGAGCGTAAGCACAGAATTTGCACACAAGCGTTTCACCGACACAAATACGCACACGTGTTAAAGTGCGGAGAGCAACTCACCGAATGCACAGGAAAGGAGCTGTGCCGGTTGAGAAAGGAGTTAGAGACTGACATAGTGAGGCCCTGAGTGGCACCGGTGTCCTCGGGGGTGAAGGGCACTTTAGTTTGCTGGACACAGTAGGAGACAGAAGAGAAAGAAGAGGCAGCATAGGAGGCCTGCTGAAGAGGGGGAAGAAAGCAAGAGACAGAAGACACAAAGAAAGAGAGCACAGAAAAGGCTATGAATAAAGGATAAGAAATGCTAACTGTAAAACAATGCATATAATGGCTTGCTAAACAAACAGCTATTCATACAGTTCATCAGAGCCAGACACACCAATATGCCTTTCTTGAGCTCAAGAGGCATGACAAAAATCACAGTTCAAATCCTCTTTGTTTCACAAATCCCTTAAAAATAAACTCCCGCCTCCCCCTTCCAGTTCACCCATGGACAGCTGCTGCAGGGAGAGGCAAGCTGTTCCTCGCTGCCCTTTTTTCCCCATGGCGTGGGGGGCAGATGCCCAAAGGAGGAACTGGCTCTTGCTTCTAGCTGTTAAGCAGCCAACTCCTGCAGACTACTATTTTTTTTGTGGCAACCTGCAGACTGGGAACTTGGTCTTTCCAGTGTGATCTATGGGCTCTCACTGGTACTGCTGAGATACTGGGTAACAGTGATGTCCAGCCATTTTTCAGCCCAATCCCAAATGATCTATCATTTGCACAAGAGGGAGAGATTACATTGTAAATAACAAATACTATTACGGAATTTCTCCTGAATTCCACTCTAGTAAGGAGTGTGAGGGAGGCTAAGGTGTATCTAGGTTTTCTCAGCTCTGACTTGTTGAATATAATGTACAACTGTTTCACAAATAAGATCCAAAGCTCACAAGAAAGGACTTCCTAATTATTATTTTATAGAGGAGTCCATCCAGCAAAACGTGTCTACCGCTAGAGCAGCTGATGCCCATGTGATTTGCTGTTTCAGAAACTTTCACGGCAGCAGAAGCAGAGAAACAAGAGTCTGGTGGCTTTTACAATGATTGTTGAATTGTCTCCTTGCACCACTTTCCCAGCAGAGATGAAGGTAAGAGTGGGAGGCTGCACTTGAAGAAACCTTTGCTTCAGGGGAACTGCAAGCAACACCTTGATGATATCAGCTTGCAAGACTACAAGAATGCCTAGCAGGCAAACCAGTGACAACTTGGCTGCCCAGATAATGATTAAAGATTTCCCTTCTGCACAATGGCTACAGTAAATCTGTGCTTTACACACCCTCCCTCATGACTGTGTAGACCAAGTCACCACTGGAAACTATCACTAGAGTGTAGCCATCTCTAGGAGGAGGTAGGGCAAGGGACTTCAAGGTACAAGTGACAGTGCAAGGATCACACTGATGAGGGGACCACAGACTCTGGAGAACTGCCTGATCCTTCAGGGAGGAGTCCTGCAGACTCTTCAGTGTGCCTGCAAAGCAGATGGGTCACGGTGTTTAAGGTCTCATCCCCACAAAGCAATAATGTATAATACTCAGTTTAGCTTAGCCGGAAATGTTACTTTATCCTTTTAGGACTCCTACCTGCGTCGCAGGAATGTAGTTATGCAAATCCCAAAATTAGAGTTCTCTGTTGCTTTTCCCAATTGATTAAAAAGTAACACCCTGGGACAGTCAAACTTTAGCACAGATAACATTGCAGAAGAAATATTGCAACAGTCACTGGGACAGTCAAACTTTAGCACAGATAACATGAAGAAATATTGCAACAGTCACCCTCATGATGGTAAGACCATGGCTCTGTTCCCACATTTCCTCCTGTTTTGTTAAAGCCATGGCCAATTTAAGTTAGCTACATCAGGACAAAAATGTTTTTGTTTTTGTTTTTTTTTTAAATAGAGCAAATCAGATAATTAATATAAACAAAACCCCTAAGGTTGGAGTAAAAAAAAGAGAAAAGAAAGGAAGACCCTTAAAAAGAAATAGGACAAAATCCCAGCTCCACTGAGGCTGGAAACAAAACTGCTGCCATCTCCGAGGCCAGGATTTCATCCCCCACGTGGAAAATGGCACTCGCTGTACTGTTAAACCCACCACCCAACCCACATACACATGTGGATGTGCCTTTTTGTGCTGGGACTCTGGGAGGGCCAGCAGAACACTGAAAAACAGGTAAAATCCTGAATCACAGAAGGGGACTAATGTGGAGAAAACATGCACAAGTTAAATAATGGCTATATCAAAGTTCTGTGGCTCTGGCAAAGACTGAGCCATAAAAGCAGTTATTATGTTTAAACGGTTATTATTAGTGGCATTCTTGACAATAGTTTCAAAACAGCACTGGGAACAACAGTGCAGCAATCTCTTGAAAATCGTGTTGCCCAGCGTGTCAAAATCTTCAAAGCAGTTGTCGTTACACAAGCCTGTAGTCTGGCATAGATTCAGCCATGCCATGTGGAAGACTAACATTTCATTTTTAGGGCATTTTAGAACTTTCAGAGCTTATAAGGGAACAGTCTGAACGTGGGGTTAGAAAGGAACTCAAAGTAGATGATGCAAAATGCCTAAAAACATGTTAACAAGATGACAAGGAGTATGATGCGGTAACACCAACAAGACATCCTCCCATCACCGCAGCCTGTCAGAAACAGGAGTAGCAAGAATAGAGCTGCTCCTGGGAGGCTGGTGTGCCCTGCCAGGGAGGGCACCGCGGATGTCACTCACCAGCTGCCGCTGTTTCGGTGGGAGAGCAGGAGGAGGTGCCAGATCTTGAGAGGGGTCTAAGCTGATAAAGGAGTCATTGAACCCATAGACTTCCATGAGGTGCTTATTCTTCTGCTGGTAGATGTGCTCGTTCTGAGGGGTCTGGTAGAACATGGATGGCTGTGGCTCTGAGTAGTCTTCCACAAACTGCATATACGCCATCACTGCAAAAAAAAGTCACATCACTGCTCCTGGTCCGCATGCTGCAGCTGCAACAAGCAAGGATTCTCAAAATAAAGTAAGAGTAATGCCATGCCACTCTTAGTCGGGCTTCGCTGCAGGCTCGGAGCAGCCAGGCATCTGTGCCCTGTTCACAAGTAGTTCACACAGTCAGTTGCCATCCCATCCCGTCAGTTGAATATCCTGTCCTGCAAGCCAGCGCACAACGAACAGCCACAGGCCACTAACGCATCTGACAACAGTTCACAGAACCAGTGAGGTCTCCAGACAGCTACTTGAGAAGTGTGATTCACTGACTCTTAGCCCAAATCCCTTCCTCATGTAACCCATGGCAATTTTGAGAATATTCTCAACAGCTAATGTCCAAAGTCACCAAAAAACCAGAATAACTTCAGTCTGCTTTCTAGGACGCACAAATCATCTTGTACAAAGATGCAACCTTGACAATAATTCTTGTGCCTATATTATTCTACAATAATTCTTGTGCCTATAATAAGTCTCGTATCTGTAATCAGCAAGATTTCTAGAACGAGGAGGCTTAAAGCCTTTCTCCATTCTAGCAAGCTGATAAAACTGTTATCTGAAAACACCTACCTGAGCGACTGGGTGTACCTCTCCCTCAGCTATTTATATGCCACTGCCAATGCTGGCACAAGAGACTTACGTTTTAAAAGTGCCACTGACCATGCCTTCCTACCTCCTTAGCTCAAATCCAACATCCTTTGCTCCCATCCCCTTTTAAAGTATCTTATAATCTCCAATTCTTGAATCCAACTGATTGAAAAGCTTTTCTGAGATGTAGTTCAATGGAAATATTAAATGGGATCAAATCTCATTTAGAGGACCTTTCCATGTGTACAATATCCTTCCAAAATCTATGAAAAAAACCACACAGGTCTGTCTATGCAGCTCTGACAGAGAATTAGTTACTGCTGCAATATTTTAGTGTTGGAGGGGGAGAATGACACCCAGTGTCATAGAAAGACTGCAAAATCCCAGAACTATTAAGGGTCAGAAGCGTACTTAATAAATGTAAAATAAATAAAGAACTCTCTTCTATACACCTGAGAACAGGAGCAATAGATGTATTTAAGCGTCATAAAAAGGATTAACCAAGGCCTTTTTGTAAATATCCTGTCATGCACAAGATACTCTGTGATCATTCCTCCCTTCTTCCTGATAAACAGCAGTTGTCAGTTTTTGTAAATCTGGTCATTAGGTGGCAATTATTCAGCTTCTGCTGGCATTTCAGTTGTACAGCTGAAATGAATGGATGACTTCAGCGAAAGATATAAATATGACGACGACAATGCAGTATTTGCACATCGTGAAGCCGGTTCCCACACTAGCTGCAAGGCAAAGCCCTCTGTTCACCTGCCAATGTAGATCTACGGGCCAGCCTATTTCAAACAGGATGCAGCCGTGCAAATGTGTTGGCAGGAAGGAGTTGCTTTGCACCTGTCTTTTGCACCTTTTTTCAGATTTCCTCTAACATTTTAAACTGCATTTAGAAATGGAGCTAACACAGCTGCCCCGTCCCACAGAATGATATCCCTCCTCCAAAAAATAGAATAAAGAGGGGGAAAAAAAAAAAGGTCATGGCAATCGGAGCACAGGAAACCTCAGCTGATGGATTTCAATCCCGACCGGTAACACCTGCTGTCCCCATCCTGTGACCCCACACAGTGCTGCCAGTGGACAACCTGTTCGTGTCCCGCAGTACTGCCAGCTCCTGCATACCTCTGCCAAGGCTGCTGAAATCCTGACCTCCAACACCCCCTACTACCCGAGCCTTGCTCCTCTTCCTCCCCCAGCCGCCCTCCTGCCTTCCCAGCATCACTTCACAGATGTAAGCCACCACCCTTGCTGGTTCAGACCTCTCCCTTTTTGAAGGGAGTGTGACAGAGGTCTCAAACTGCCAAGGTCACATTTGCTCACGCATGGGAATTTCAGCCTAAGTCCTAACAGTGAAAAGAAGCACGTTCTGGCAATATTCTCTTATTTGAAATCATGGTGAAGGAGTCTTGGTGTAGAAAATACAGAATTGCTAAAATACTGTTTTCAAATGTCAGTGATTCAGTTGACTAAGGTACTCCTATTAATACCCGTGCCCTGAAAAATGCTTTGGTATCACACAAAAACTTTCGAGGATAAGACCTAAAGAAGGTTTATGAAAGACATTTCTCTTGCAGCAAACGTGAACTACGGATCAAGACTCCTTGGAGAAGTGTAGAGGACAAGAGCTTGAGGGAAAAGACCACATTTTGAGAGCTCATCAACTGAGTAGGACAAAAGCCAAGAAGTCAGGCTTGGCAGTCCTGGCATACCGCAGCTGACACGGCTAAATTCAGACCAACCCTTCATGTCGAGTTACCTACAAAAACAGCGCTTCGCTGAACGTCCGGATCTGAAGACAACACTCAGGATCGATAGCTGTGAGTTCCTGGATTCAGATGTCTGTATGACACTACAACTCAGGAAGTGTTGGCGAAAAGGGTATCACATTAGACACTTGCGTAAAATTAAATTACTGTAACTTAAGGTAGTCAGCCTGAATGCTGTTGAGAGCCTTAACTCAATCTGCAAGGGAATAATGAAGAGCTCTTTTATCTCAGCTCTTTATGAGGCTAATGCATCCCATCGCCATGGCAGCTCCCCTGCCTTGCTTGTTACAACTAGTCCAGGGAGGGTGAGCATGTCTCTGCTTCTACTTTGTCTTCTCTGTTTTTAGGTGAAGCGAAAAACAGTTGGGATGGTGAAATACAAACCTGGCTCAGGAGTAGAGACTGCAGAGCGCAAATTAAAATGGGCATCATTAAAATGCTGCCAATCTTGAACAGAAGAGTAAGGGAGCAGGACTGATCCCGAGACTGCTGTTTGCAAAGGGTCTTCTCTCCCCTCTTTTCCTCCATCCCTTCCCCTCTCTGCTGTGGTATTTAACAAGGCAGAAATTCAAAAAGCAGATTGGAAATTACATCACCAGCTCTGATCAGGCTGCACGCCCTGCAGCGACTCTGTGCAGAGGGAGGGATGGGGGCTGCAACCTCCATGGTGAGCAGCCGGGGCGGAGTGACACCGTCTCAGGGCAGCACCCCAGGAGAGAAGGGAGGCGTGAGAGAGAAACCTCTCCCATCGCAGTACCATGCCCAGCTTATGTCAGTTCTGAACCGAGACAGAAAATATTTGAAATAAAAAAGAAAAAAAAAAAAAAATCTCAGACTGAGGCTAGGAACACCTTCCCAGCAATCTGCTTGCAGTGCCTTGGCTGTCACTTCTGAAGGAGCTGAAGCTGCTCAGGGATTTCTATCACACACCAGTTCTGCCCACATGGTAGAAGTCACAGGTATTGCTCAGAGTGCACCAGCAGCACCCGAGCCAGCTCGCTGTGCAGCTGATGGTCCTGGAAGCTGCAAGGAATTGCTGGAAGATTATCAGCAATAAGGCACATCTGCAATATAGGTAAGGCACAGCAATACCCGGTGAGGAGGACTCACTGAAGGTCTAGCTTGACTACTGGCGCTGTGTCAGCAGCCTGTGTTACAACTGGCCCCGAACAAGCGCAACAGATTTGTGTGTATGGGCAAGAGCCAAAATAATGGAAATTCTGAAGCTATACCGCTTCATTAACTCACTGGAGAAGTCAAGGTCAAATAAGCCAGTCTTTGCTGTCACCTCTGGGAGGACAGCTGTTTTTCGAAGAACTCGCATTATCCGCTGGCTAAGCCCCGGCTGCCCTCAGCGTGGTTCCTGCAGCTAAATACCAGCTGCTTACAGGGCATCAGGCTGCATTTTGTTCCCACTGACAGGGAGGGAAACATGAATAAGTGCCTCGCTTCTAGTTTGCAAGCTGTTTGCGGGGAAGATCTTGTTATTTCTGACTCTGAGTTCTTCATGGCAGAAGCTGCTCCATGTCTGTGTCTTGTACAGCAGGAACACGATGCTAGTGCTCAAGCAGAAGTCTGGAGTAATTTGCCCTTAGCACAGTAACATGTACTCTTACAGCACAGTAAAATAACAATAATTCATGCCAGACTAAAAGGCTTATCACTCCTCTGTTTAAATTATACAGAAGTCAACTCTTGGAGGTCCCTCTGAGCACAGCTCACAGCAATACCCATGGTTAACCCTAGCAGGATTTGCTGTATATTATCAATAAAAAGAGCATCAAAGTCTCTGGGGCAACATTTCCTGCTAACTGCCAAAAGATGACCCACAACAAAGGGACTACAACCAAGTCCCATCTGTGAGAGCTCTAGATCTTTTTAATAAATTCATGCATCTCCTCCGGATCCTAGGAGTTTGTTGGGGTTGTGGAAGCAGCACTGCCTCACCTATGTGATTACACAAGAGTATCTACGCGCATCAGCCTCCAGGCAAAAAAATCCTGGGTGCTACCATACAGCCTGAGTAACGTTTTACTGCCCTTTTAATGTTGAAAATAAAAGTAAAACTAACAACCACAGATCTGTGGTGTGATATACTGTGGAGTAAAGACAATCTAAAACAAGTTCTCAGTGTCACATGAATGCAATTAAAAAATCCGCAGCAGTCAGGTAACAGCCCAAATACTACTACAACCTTTGCAGCCAGGATGCTTTATCAAACCATCAGAGCTGACAACACATTAGATAGCAGCTTCTACCTTTCCTAACAATGCAATCTGATCAATACTCCAAGAGCTTCTGATAGTGCCAGATGACAGATGACGATTAACTCTATTCTAACATCAAAGAAAATTCACAAACGAGGCCTTGGTATTGAGGTTAAAAGTGTGCACGGGCAATAATGGAGAAGATAGCTTTTAAAATTGTTTTTAAGTAACTCCTTGACATCTCATATGATAACAGAAAACAAAGGTGTCTCTTTCAACTGTCAAATTGCCTCTTGCCCAAGATTCCCCCTACTAAAGCTGCCTACGTGTACAGAGGTGCATTTCTCTGCATCCATCCCAGTCTGCAGGGTGTAAAACCACCTGGACCCAGCCCTTGTTATTAATATGCAGAGCCCACAAGGACCTGATCCTACAGTAAGTGGTCTCTGTATCACATCCCCTTGCAGCTGGTACTGCAGGCGAGTATTTTGAACATAGTATTTTGAACACGAGCCATAACAAACAATCCTGGCTATGCCCTGTGCCAGCATTTATTTCCTTTCTGGGTTCCACAAACAAACATCTCAGCTCCTTTTTAGCTGCTTTCGGCATCTTTTAACTGCTTGCTTACCAGAGAGATATAAAAGTGATTTCCTGCTTATGGGGACACTGAACTACAAGACCCTCACTTTCAGGTGGGTCAAGCCTCATGGTCTGATTAAAATCCCAGAGGGTTACAAATGTGGACTGGTCGCTTAGGGATAATGGAAATGCTTTTAGCCAATGCACTTTTTTAAAAAAGTGACTGGCATAGTAAACTATCAGAGCAATGGGCAGAATACTGACCCTGCCGCACAACACACCAATCTCACTTCCACCTTATTCTCAGTGAAAAGACTATAAACTGCAGAAATGAGTCAGAAGGCAAACTCGGCACTTTCGAATCAGCTCTTCACTTGGGCTGCCAGCCATACAACGTAACGCTGTTGATCCAGACCTTGTATACGCTACCTCCTCATGCAACATACAACTGCAAAGCAAGCCAGTGACTAGTAAACTAACATCTGCTGGATCTCACTATGTAGTCCACAGCCTTCCTTGGCAGATCAGTATGGCTGCTTTTTTGGCAAGAGGTTTCAGATGTTTTCAGCTATGAACATTAAGGAAATCAGAGTAAGGTCGTGAGTTTGAGTCGCAGTCAGTGCTGGTGTGCCAGGAATCTGGCTGGGGATGGCGAGCCTTCGCATTTAGAGGCTGCTCATTTTAACGATGTGGGAAATTCTTAGGCATCCAAAGGAAATGAGATCCCGTAGCAAAACAGCAGTACTGGACACTAGGTTAATAGTGTTGTCTTGCACAGCTATGTGGGTGACTATGTTCCTGTTGCCAAATAACTGCTCTGGCAATGCTCGGTTTTGGACAGAAAAGCAGCCCCTTCTCCAAGCTCTTGGAGAGTACCCAATTCTTTTCTGCAGTGGGAAAACATTCATAAAATGGGGGCAAGGGGGAGGGGATGGACATAAAAAGGGAGGATAAACCACGAAGATCTGCAATGCAGAGTGCCTCAAAGATTCGTACTCAGGTAAACAGAGAAATAAAATGGTCTCACTATAGTAATGAAGATGCTGCGTGATGCCAGCTCCCCTGGGCCTGGATCATTCCTGGCTCCAAGAGTCACTCCCTGACCACCAAATGACTGATATTTCCCTTCCATGCCTTTGACACAACTAACTGATTTTGACGCTCAGCCTCATGTAAGCAAGGGCATTACTTTGGGGTCACCATTACTTAGTGGTCATCAGAAGCACAGCAACTGCAAGGAAAGGGAAAGGTGAAAGTAAAACCCAAACACAAGAACTTGCTTACTGTGTTTGTTTTTCTTCTCTGGCAGAGGTGGTGGCTTCTCTGGGTCACTGTTAGAATCTGGAGCAGCAAAGTCAGCAATGAATTCAACTGGTGCTGAAGAGTTTCCTTGCTGGAAAGGCAAAACAGCAGCAAACGGTGTGAAGGGTACCGAAGGGATAGATGCTGCATTCTGCATGTCATCCTCCGAGATGTTATCATATTGGGAAGGGTGCCTCTCATAGGACACCCTGCAGCCTGAGTTATCTGAAGTCTGAGAGGCTGCGCTCCTCCTCTTCTTTTCTGGCAAAGCTGGAGGAGTCTCTGTTGGCTGCGCTGCTCCCGAGAGGCTGCAGAATTCCAGTGGAGGAGAGCTGCCCTGCGGGAGCTGGAAAGCATGTCCATGGAAAGGGGAGCCAGACTCACCCAAGGACTCTGGCAACGGGCTGAGGATACCTGGCACCTGCTGAGGTATCTGATCAGTGTTGGAGAGGTCCTGCTGCAGGAATTCATAGTCCGGATCATAGTGATCCGATTGATCTGGTTAAACAGAGGGGACAGGAGAACGATGCATTAGTTTCTTTCTTTTACTGTTTAGCCCTTCTCAATTCTGCCCCTCCCGTTCCATCAGTTAATTAATCACAGTGGCACCTCCTTGCAGCAGGGACCATCTTGCTACACCTTCTGTAACATCCAACCTTAATAAAACTCTTATCATTATTTCTTTACACTAGCAAACAAATAACAAAAATTCAATAGGTAGATCACTGCAGAGATTATTTATATTTCATATTTATATTTTTATTTTTATTTTCTTTCCTGGTAGGTAGAAACAACACCACTTTAGTCTAAGAGGACTGTCATTTCCTACTGATGTCTGCAGACAAGGCTGAAATCAACAAAACATTCCACTTGAGAGCTGAATTGAGTTTGAACACAATCATCTATAGCTAGGGAAACACATTCCCCTGGGCTTTTTCCTATCCAACAGAATACAATTCTGCATAGAATCGGCCTGCAGCAACTACAAGATGACAGTTGCAAGCACAATCCATTTGCTTTTGCATCACAGCTAGGACAGCTCCCGCATGAGAGTGATGGGGGCTCCGCCAGCGGCCCTGGACAACGCCTGCTTACCTAACGTTTCACAGCTTGTGTTGCGGGAGCACTGACCACTGTCGCGGTCCAGAGAAGAGAGCTGTTCGTCAGACTTGCTGAGTTTGCCGATGCTACTGCACGGCGAGAGGCGAGGAGATTCCCCCCCATAGGAGTGGCTTCCACCCGACAACCTTCTCTGGGCATAGCAGTCAACATCAAAATCCTTAAGCAAAAGAACCAAATCACTGTCATTCTTGGCAGCTCGCTAGGAAGTAAGATGCAGCTTGAGGAGCAAACACCTCACAGCTGTGTTAAGAAAACCAGGAGGGGAGAGGATCAGTGCTGCTAGCCCTCTCTAGTTAGACAAGCTTATCAGGACCACAGAAAACCTCTGATTTGGTAAAGGGCCCACACCAGGGAGCTCTGTGTGCCCTTGCTTCCAGGCAGGGCGTGCTGAGACCCACAGCGGACTTCACAAGGTGCTGAGCGGATAACCGAGCTCCTCACCGCTACACGTCTCATGACTGCTTGTCAAGACGTTGATACCAGGTAACCAGACTGCAAGATTTCTCATTAAATAACTGGGGCTTTAGCAAATATTTGGTTAGCTTAGGCGCGTGCAAAGGGAACATAAACTATAGTGAGACACAACTTTCTGCGCCTATGACTACAATTCTATTTCGGAAATTATCAACCTGCGAGTGAACCCGTCAAGTATTCCCACTCCTGCAAAACAACCTAAGTGTGATTGTACTAGTAACTGAAGAACTGCCACAGGTTTATCTGGGTCAGCCAACCAACAGCAGAGGCTCCCTAAGCCAGAGCTGAGGCTTTGGGAATGAAGACAAGATTTGATTCTGGTGCAATTTAATATGATTCAGGTCCTCGCTGCTGAGTTAGTAAGTTCCTGAATGTGTAAAGCAAATCCAGCCATTTACAACCTCATAAACCCCAGACTAGCCCAAGCGATGGAATATGATTAACACACAGTCCCAAGTTTTCCGTTTTTCTACCAGAAAATTTACAAATTTCCCCAAAGCACCAGCAGTGGTCAGAGCAGTTGCTCAAACTACTGCTTGGGTTAAAAGATGTTTTAAATTGTGACTGGATGAAGACAGACTTCTGATCTCAATATGCCACATACTCCCCTGGCTTGTAAGTAAACCTTGGTGAGATCTTGGTAAGCTCAACCAGCCGCTCTGTACTCTGATCTATTCAACATGGCAACACTCAGCCGCTCACATCTTCACACTCTACAGCTCAAGCCAACAAAGTTTGTAGCAATTTGTTAATTAAATCCAACAGCACTGTAAAAAAAATTAAGCTGTTCACATTATTTATTATACTGATGTTCCTGCCACTAAAAATCCTGCTCCAGAGCTCTCCCGTACAGGGACGAGCAGAGGCGTGCAGGGAACTGTGCGGCTGCAGGTCACAGCATCTCTGAGCTTTTGCTACAGTTCACAGCATGTTTCCCTTGGCTTTCACAAAGGGGTTATGCCATTACCTGTCTGTTGATTCCAACAGGTAAACTGGACCCACTGGTGGCTCGACTCATGGGGGCCACAACTGCCACTCTGGTTGGGGAAGGTGCTGACTGCCGTTTTTTAGGGGGCAATGCTGGTGGAGGGCTGCAAGACACAACAGGCATTGATGCTTCCATTACTCTTCCAGCAAAAAGATTTTTAGAGGCTTCACGAGCTTGTTTTCCAGAAAGCCTTTGACTTGCCAGGCTCAAAGCTCACAGGTTCTTGTCCAAAGCTGGCTAGGAGCTATTCAGCAAAGTGTATCCACTAACAAATATCAATTTAAGAATACTCTCACAGGTAAGGTCCTGTTCAGTGATCTATCTTTTAAGGTTGAAAAAGAATTGGTATTTCTCAAACAAAAATAATTGCTGTTTTAAAAATTATTTTTAATGGAACTAATTAGCACGGTAATTATTTCTTAATAAAAGTGGTGAAAATCCAAATTAAATGTTTTGGTCAACCCAGATATTGTTTCCATTCATAGAAGTCCCTCCTCCTCAAACCTTCCACGTTTGAAAAATGTTCAAAGTTTCAAAAATTTACAGGACAGAAAAATTAATTTTCTGCCCTTTCACTCTCCTAGTGAACTTCAGGGAACAAGATGGTCAGTGTTGCTCTCACTATCTATACTGTGAGGGACCATGTTTTGGCATGAATCTGTTTCAGATACACACATTAGCATTAACTAGTGAGATTTCAACCATTGTACTTTTAGTTTTTGCTTCTAATGACACATAATTCTGGTAATTGTCAAGCCTGTGAGGTTCCCAAGAGCACACATATTCTGTTCCTGGAACATACCAGGAAATTTTTATATAACCCATGAGAATTCATAAAATACATAGAAATGTGATTCTTTTTACCAGCCACAGCCCTTGATGCCGCACTTTCAAATTAGCACATGACGTGTATTTTTCACACCATCCATTAGCACCAGTAGTAGAGAAGAAAAACATCATACACACAAACCAAAAACCTGCAAATTGGGGGTTTTCTCTTCCTTCTCAGAATAGAACATAGAAACTTTCATGTGGTTACTCACAGAACAGGGTAAGAACAACCAAGTAAAAGATTTTTTTTCACGCACTATTGGCTCCTTTCACTCTTAAGCTGATAAGCAATGCAGAACAACCTGGATGTGCAGGACAGATTGATGACTGCCAGCTAAGGTTAACAGAACATTTCCCATTGGATACAACAGCACAAGACACTGTTATACAGTGTGGCATTCACATAGTTTTAAATAAGGTTCTTACGCATTTATGTGATGCCTCTCATGCGTGGATCTCAGGGCATGGCACTATCCTCACATAAAAAGAAGGAAAGGAAAACACAGATAATGAAGGGTATTGCTCAAAACAAGACAGAGAGAACACAAAGTCATAAACAGAGTCCAGGAGCAGGGAAGAATTACTCTGCAGGACTGAAAATCCAGAGGCATCACTAACCCTTCTCATGACCTCTCTTGTGCATATTTTGCAAGACTGTTTAAAAACCAAGAAGCTGGTAAGAGCCACTGGTATTCTTCAGTCAGCTAGTTGGCCAGTATTACCTGTTTTCTGCCACACGAATGCTAGGCAGAGGGGGTTTAGGAGGTGCAACTTCTTCATCCATGGAGTCAGTCAGTAGCTCATTGGATTGAGTCATATTAGTTGTTTTGTTGAGGATCTCCATTTCTCGGTCTGTAAGGGGAAGTTCTGATGGGCTGCAAAAAGCAAAATACAGATTGTAGATCATAAAACATAGTTGGAATGCAGCATGCTGACAGATTAATACATATTTTAAATCATATGCAATATGAGAGTCACCTACAGCAGAAGGCACAATTTGCATCTGCAGGTGGAATTCCATGTATATGCAGAATACAATGTGCACATGTCATGGCCAAGCAATGTTTCATTGCCAGATTTTGGTATCTTCCCTGTCATAGCATATTTTTCTCTTCAAGTGGTCCCACTGTAATGGATGAGGCTACATAAAGAACACTACGCTACCCTCTGTGAAGAATAACTGAATGCTTTAATTCAGCTACCAGTAGCCAGAAATTATCCCTTCTATATTAGTCCTGCACTCCAAAGAAATCCTTGTCAGTGACCCACCTGTCAGATTTACATGCTGGTAAACTGGGTTTAACTGGGCTTGTGGGAGAGGGATGCTCCTGCTTTTCAATTGTGAGTCTGACCAGCTCCTGATGGATGGAGAGGAGAGAAGAAAAAGAGAACAATCATTATTTGCTGAATGCTGCATTCAAACATCCTAAGACGGAAAACGATGCTGCTGAAGTAAACTCTTGGTTACCCAGATTATGGATTAACGATGGCATGGACACAGAGAGAGCTAAGCTGGGTGTAAGTCTGGTACAGAGCCGTACAAATGATGCAACACTGCTTCTAAGGAGCAGTCTGCACCCAGCAGTAGTTTAGCCGTATTTGAGTTAAGTTCATAAACCCTGGCCCTATGGGGATTCTGTACAAACCCACATACGTGTCTTTTTGCTGTGCTTCCTCTTTCCTCTATCATCACAATTGTGTTCCAGTCCCCACAACACCCTAGATAATGGCAAATTGACTTTACATACATAAATATAAGTACAGAAAAGTCTTACACAGTGGAATACTTCACCTAGCCAGTAAAAGAATTAAATAATTGCTTTATATTTTATAAACAAGTATGAATTTGTTTCAAGAAGCAAGTTTTCTGTAAGACGCCCAACAACAAATTAAATAGTGAACATCTTTATTAAAAGGCCTGCTTCCCCTGAAGCCATCTTTGAACACGTTAGCAATGGAAGTCTTAATCATTCAAGGAACTACTGTAGTGTATCTGTTATAGGCAGATAAGGCTCGCGATAAAGAGATAAGGGCATGATAATCCTGAACTACAAGTCTGCCAGCAGTCAAAACAACAATCATTCACGCCAGAAAAATGGAGAGAACATTTTATGGATGTCTGAGGCCAACAAATAGATCTACTGCTCACAAACACATGCCCTCTCACAGGCAGGCTGGAAAACTGGCATTGCTTCCTGACAGTATTGGCTTCCCAGCATATTATGCAAAGGAAACTATATGGGATCAATTTTTAAATTTTTTTTTTAAAGCAGCCTGAAGTACAGTGTCATCATTCCAGTATTATCTTCATGTCCATGTCTGTTGAGCTTGGAAACAACTGTCATTGCTCTCTCAGTGCAATAACTACAACTGGAATGTCGAGGTCATCATCCTTCCGAGGAAGAGAAATATTCTAGTTCTCCTATTTTTATATAAGGCTCTATTTAAAGCTGAACTTCTACAGGTCAACACATGCATAATGAGAGGAATAAAGTACTGCACTGGATGTGCAAATGACGGCAAACGCAGTCCACGTGTCCACCACAGCTGATACTGGTTTCAATGTTCTACTGACATTCTTGGTGTGAGCTTGTGCTCAAAAATAATTTACACCGTGTCAACCAAAACCATGACAAAACAGTCAGCTTTCCAGTTGTCTTGGAAAATCCCACATACGGGGAAGGAAAAGAGAGCACAAACAGAGCACATGCAGATGTCCATGCGGGCTAATGCTATGAAGATGTTCCTGTCTGGGAGGACAGGAGCCCTGGCGAGGAACAGCGTGTTCTGAGAAGTGCCCTGATGAGAAAAAGCACAGCACCAAGTTGACCACGGCCGACCAGCCCAGCCAGCTCCCACCTCCACGGAGGGCCCTGTCCTCCAGCGGGGAAATACTCTGCAACAAGGAGCAACAGACCGACAGGGCTTTTGACAATCTATCAGCTCCACTGTGGTACTGTACGTTACACAGTATATAGAAAAGTAAAATAATTAAGGTCCTTCAATCACAGAAGAACTACGGTGGTAACATGGTCACTGAAATGACCTCAGACTTCTCTGCTGAGTGACCCCAGTTACTCAAGAGAAACTATTTTTAAAAAAATGTACTTTCCCCTGTTTCATCCTCTCTTTCAGGATGAACAATCTTTAATTAAAAACTTGCTACTCCTTTTAGACTTTAGAAATTCCCCTGTAAGGTTTACAGAACATCACTAGGAAAAACAACCGTAGGACCTGGGAGCCTACACACCCCAAACAAGGCTTTTCTCTAAATCAGATGATTTGGAAATCACACAGTGACACCATTTGACTCTTCCAGCTGCAGCTGGCACCATGCTCCGAGTCACCGTCAGGAGTGAGTGATGACACAACGGACTGCCACCTTCCTGCCCTCTGGACAAACTTCCACCGCTGAAGAGGTTTCTAGAGCTCTCATGCACTTCAACAGACTCAGCGTCAGACCCCATGGGGCTATCGGGTACTCGCCAGCAAGAACAGTGATTGCACACAATGCGTAAGAGCACAATAAGGGAAATAAAATGTATGGGCATTCAAACCAAAAGCCAAAATACTCCTTAAACATCCCCCTGAAAGGGCTATGGAAGGGAAAATGTAACGTCCCCTTTTCCTCACCTTTCTTCACCACGTTTAACACCTTAAACCAAACCAAGGCCAGGGTTGCAGACTGTGGTGGTGGCAGCTGTGTTGCAGCAGCACTGATGAGCCCCTGACACTCGGGGCTTAACCGCTCAGTTTTCCTGTTTTGCCAGTTGTAATGGACACGCGCTTGGCTCACCATATGGGAGTGTAGGTTACAATAGGGGAGAAAAACAATCCAATTTGACTCAAAAGTATCTTTAGAATGATTCAAACCATTCTGCTGTGAAAAAAAAAAACCAAAACACCTCCCACCAGAGACACCAAGACAACATATGATTGTCCTCTAAAATTTGACAAATACCACCAGATTCCCTGGACCCTGACTTTTTCTCTTCTCTGCTAACCTCAAAATGAGAACTAGTGTTTGAAAATCAAGCCAACATCTTCAGTGTACGCACAGAGGTAATCAACATGCAACCGAGCCAGATGCACATTATGCTATTCCTTATCAGCAAGAGATTCCTGCAGCAGTAATTACAGATAATTAAAGCCTCTCTACAAACTTATGCTACTTCAGCAAGCTGGAAATTCCAAAATGAGATGGATTTTTAAGAAGTTACGTAATCAAAACAAGGATTTTTTTTTTTCTTTTTTTAGTGCCTAGCAAGGCACTAAAACCTGAGATCAAAACAGCAAGTAACACAAGTGAACAAGCGACTCCTTTATGCTCAATTTTGAAAATAAAGGGGGAAGTAAGCACTGAAATGTGGAAGTGGATCTTGTGTGATCTGCCAGAAAAACAAAAAAGGCTCTCCACAGCAGAGAAGTGTCCAACTTCTCAGTTCTGCTTCCAGACCTGAAAGCTGGCTTGGCCCTTCTAAAATAAACCCTGTTCCTCGCTATGCAGTAAGAGATGAGTGCACACCACTTCCAAATGCTGACCTGTTGATGGGCAGACACATTCACATCTACCCAGACAGCCACACATCTGCTCTAACCACGCTCCAAGCTGAACAGACATAAGCCAGCTCCAACTGGAAGGCCAAAATAACTTTTAGTCTAACAACAAAATAGAGACTGATATAGCCATGCTGCTCAGCAGGGCTTAATAGCTCAGGCTTAGCACTGTATGGACATGCCTGCATGGCTTCCAGCCTAGGCTGACTCGCTGCGCGGGCAGAACAGGCGTCCAAGACCTTCCACCCATCCGCACGGTACGCTACTTTGGCTGGAAGGCAACAGGTACCAAGGGTTTAAATATTGGTCGAAGTGAAAAGACAGTGGGTGTCCAAGTCTCATGCGATGAGACTACACAACTCTATCCCGGATCTGGTGATAACACGGCTCTCCGTGGGACTGTGCAGATTCATTAAGTGATAACAGAATGAACTGTCTCACTATTTGCTGGGGTATTACAGTTCAGATACCACAGCGCAGATTTTCACATACTGCAAATTGCTGCTGAATTCCAACACTTAAAACAGCTGAGACTTTATGCTGAACTCTTTTTCTCCATCCTGCTGTGCAAATTTAAGATCAGCTTTACTTTTCAAATATGGAGCTTAAAGTTAAAGGGCATATTGTACAAAATAATCCCGGAAAATCTGTCTTCTTTAGGTGATGGGAATGTTTTTTTTCAAAGATATTTGTTTAAAAGGCTCGGTAAGTAACAGTAGATTTTATTACCTGTGTTTGAGCAACATTAAAGAGATATGCAGAGCATGCAAACACCACACCAAGATTCCTGAAAATGAGATAGCCAAACCTTGGGAGATCCACTTCATTTTTGCATTCAGCTCCAGTTAATAAAAACTAAGCTGAATTTGAGTACAGTGAAAGATGCCTGATCCTGATACACTAATCCAGGTGAAACACCTGCTGCAGTTCTTAAAACTCTACCCCAACTTTCCTTCTGTACTTGAGCTAAATAGTCCCCTTTGGATTCAGCCCTGCTGTTGACGGAGGCTTAACTTTCTCTTCTTTTGCAAAATAAGGTTCCCAAGAGGTATGATGGTCTCCCCGCTGGTGCCTTGAGCCCAGGTCAGGCAAACTTTTAACTGCAGTGCTAGGACAGCTGAATGAACATTGGCATCAGCCCAGAGACAGGCCTGGGAAACAGAAATAATGGGTACCAAAAGCTTACCAGGAAGCAGAAGGAAAGCCAACAGCTCTCCCTGGGTGGGGCAGGGAGGGAATGCTATAAGCAGGTCTCACAAAGGATACAAAGGTTTCCGTTAAACGTTTCCATTAGTTATGTAAAATTAATCTCCAGAAAACTGAGCTTAGCTCATCACCTGTTCCACACCCTAATCCGACTGCTGAAAGCAGTGATGGATGACTGACGAATCCCTTGAAATTTATGTTAAAAGATGGAGCTGGAGTCTTTGATTCTCTGTGGGCATTGACAAGAAGCATTTCCATTATATTTTGCCTAGACAGAAAATATGCAAACTCTGTCTTGTAATCTGCATGGGAGACTGGGAATGACTTGCTGAAAATTTAATACAATGCTCAATAAAGAGTTATTGTTTCTTCCAATTCATCCAAATGCCAGGGTGAGCATTTCAGGCCAAACTGTTTGTGCCAGTCTTTAACCAGTGCGCCGAGCAGGATCCTTTTACTTACGGAGCAGTTGATTTAAGAGGTAGTTTACTGAAGGCAAGAATAGGATCTTTATATTTTACCTGCACATAGGATCTTTGTATTTACCTGGAAGAGGTTACTTTCAACTAGATCTCTTCTAAAATACATTATTATATACTTTATATAATTTACAATATTTGTCTCATGTACCTTGACTCCATCCAGAACAGCTTTTATGACACCCTTCACTGTTGTCACCATCTCCTTGTCTTCCGAATTCACACCTTCCAGCATCACTTGATCAGACCAGCGAATTAGATTGGCCAGACTCTGGTACACACGGCTATAGCAGGACGAGATGGCAGAACTGGATGGCAGGGGATGAAATAATTGAGAAAAACGAACAAAATTAAATTATGGAGATACTATCAAAAGTTACAAGAGTGCTTGATTTAAAGTGCATTTCACACTGTTAAAAATGTGATTGTTCTCCTTTTCTCTCTGACACTCAGAATTTGTGTTTAGCAGGTGACAAATCCCGGGTTTCTCCTCTGCTGCAGTTGCTCTCCCGTTCTCCAGCACCAAATGAGATGACAGGATGAAGGTACAAACAACAGTTCATTCTCAGTTAACAGAATGAATTATCCAGGCTGCAGGTTAACACAGCAATGCTAAAAAGAACGTGCTTTCCATTTTAATTTACAGCTCCATCCTATGCCTTAACTTCAAAGGTAAATATTTAAGTCCTGTATTTAAGTCTAAGTTATATTATTTCAGTTTTATCTATGCTTTCCTTCTTCCTTATGAACTCTCCCCAAAAACGTCTTGGATAACTGAGAGCTGACTGTATTCATTCCTTTACAAATCATTTCCTCACTGTTTATAATGCCTGAGAACATGTAATTAAAACCTGCTTCTTTATAGAAATTGAACTGAATGAATTTCAGGTTTGGAAGAGGAAGGGTGTTGCTTTGTTTTGTTTTTAATGAGAAACAGAATTGAAGCTATTGTTCTGAAGGGGAAAAAAAAGAATTTTGGAAGGATGACAACTCTAAATAAAAGTTAACTGTAACAACAGTGCTCACAGGCATTTTCCTGGCCATTCTGAAAACACTTACTTCATTACTAAACAAGGTGTGTTAACAGTACTGCTGATGGAAACGCTTCAACAATTCTTTGTAAAGTTAAATCAATTTCAACTGCATCAAAACCATAAACAGATAAGAGAAGGTGTAATCTTGCAATCATTACTGATACGAGTGTTCCAGATCTCCCTATTTCTCTCTGGTATCCATTTTACACTGGCTTAACTCCAGTGATTTTGTTATCTGTGAGAAGAGAATCAAGCCCACAAGCTTCAATGAGATTATTTAGGTGAATTGAGTTTGCAGGACTGGGGAAAGAACTATTGTCAAGTTACAACCAGGGGGATACAAACAATGGCAAGTACTTTTTTGTTTGGCTCTTTTTTTTTTTTTTTTTTTTTAAAGCATGCTGCTAGCCATTTGTTCTAATTTCAAATGAAATTAGCTTGGTAGGAGATATTTCCTAAATAGGGCCCTCCCCCATCTCTTTCTAAGGCTTTGATTTCTTTGCCATTAATCTTCAGTCTGCTTCCTTCTAAGGAGGCGGTAATTGAAAGCCCATTTTGTGCTAGATTTAATTACTTTTTGCCTTGCTGCAAATGCTTCCCCTAAAGCAAAAAGAAGTCCAACAATAATTGTAGGGCTTTCTTCCACAGTGACACAAGTCTTGCTCACTTTTCTTGAGGGAGATTTGCTATCAAAATCACCCCTTTGTGTCCTGCCACTACTCAAAAGAAATAAAGTGCATAGGTAGGCACAAAAGGACACGGCTTTTTGAGAATGCCAGATCCCCTTTTTTTCTGTGAGGCTAAACAAGGCAGAACACAAATATGGGATCTGTGCTGTAACACATACCGTTTCCAGAAAGACAGACTTGTCACTACGTCGAGGACTCCACTGACTACTGACTATGAAAATTCTGCTTATATGGGTAAATATGGATATCCAACTATCAAGGTTGCATTAGTTCACTACTAAGAGGAATTTGAAAAATAGAACTGTCTGAAATACTGCTGCTGCTGAAGACCACTTAGTTGATATTTATTTCCAAATATATTCTTGGAAGGAAAGATCACCCAACGAACATCCAGTAGATACACAAATCAAAGCAAGCGACTATAAAGATGACATGTTCTATCCTAAAAATATTTGCTGACATTTTATATGTTCTCCTGGTGTAAGGGGAAAGTTCATTCTTTCTTTTATTAAGTGAAAGCAGGTGCTTGTCAGGAATTTAATGGCTGTGGGAAACCTGATAGCAACTGAAGAAACTTTTGTGTCTGTACCCAGAAGCCTGATGAATGTTCCCATTCTAACAGCTATTGCTCTTTGTAGTTCTACAGATTAACGTAAATTGGATCTCTCGTATCCGAGCCACAGCTCTGATACTCACCCATTGCCTCCTTCCTTTTGTACTGTCAGATACAACCCTTGCCTATCATTAGGACCAAACACAGCTAAGCATCTCTGTTTGCAAAATATTTGGCACCCTACTGCTGTCTCGACCACACTTTCTTGCACCAGAACTGAAATAAGCATCTTGAAACAAAATTTTTTGAGATACTTAATGGGAAAACAAACAGCAACAGCTCAAAAACTGGATTTCAGGAACCAAATACCTGCATTTCTCTGCCTAGTTTTGTGCTTTTCTCTGTCTGTGCTAATTTTGCTCTTTCTGTATTATTCAAATATGTTTGCTTGTTTTGTGTAAATCAATTGCTCCAGCATCTATAGGATGCACAGCAGCTATATCTCTATGGCTTGGAAAATCCACAAATTCTTATAATCCATGCTGAGCTTTGCTGTGGCAAATTTCTACTTTTTTTCTGGCTTCAAACCCACTGTCTAACTGGTTAAAACATAATACACATAATCTGTTAAAACATAAAAAAATCTGTTGAGAGCGCACAGGAATGAACTTGGACTGGTTGATCTACTGAAGTACATCTGTTTACTTCTGTTCTGTATCTGATCCAGTAAAATCAAAAAAAGCAGCTGGGCTGCAGGCTCAGACTTTTTTATATCAGGGTGGATAAACTGAACATTGGATTACTCTGAAGATAAACTCTTTCTCAGGTAAAAGCTGTAGGATTGGTTAGCTTTTAGGATACCATCACGGGCTGCAGAACAGTATAGCATCCAAGGAGAATCTCCCACTAGTAAATGACGAATTTCCAAGTTTATGCTAAGAATCAGACCTTCCTCCTCTCTGAAACCATTCTGATTTGCTTTACCTTTCCACAGCACAGGCTTCTTCGCAGCAGGGAATCTGCTTTTAAATTATGTTTGAAAACTACCACGTAATTAGTAAAAATAGCAGCCACTTCATTAGCCACTGCAGCATTTCCTGTCTCCTGCATGATGTGATTCTTCAGGCACAAGAAGGGAAGAAGCTGGGAGCCTGCTGGTCTGTCATAGTCCCAAAACCCAAGAAGGAAACTTACCTTTGCTGGATGCGTGGATCGGTTTGCACCAAGGGCAGGATGGCTTCCAGCACTTTACTTGCTGAGCCTGGCAGCATCTCTAATACTTTCTTATCAATTGCCATTTTGTCCACAATAGTCTTAAAGTAGCGCAATGCACTGACAACCTCCTTCTCCTTCTCCTCTAGCCATGATACATTCTAAAGAGGAAAAAAGGAGAGATATGTTAAAACCTCAGGATTTTTAAGGGCAGGGTTACTTTAACTTACCTGAAGTACGGCGACACTGAATGAGGTACATTCCATGAGGACTGGGGAAAACCCCTTCTACCACAAACACTTTTAAATTGAATTACTACTCTTTCAAAGGAATAGTCAGTGCAAAATTGCACCCACACTTTAACTTTCTGAATTACATGCATCCCAAACTGAAGGCTAATCTTGAACAGTTTTAGGTCAAGATTATCACTACTGATGACATGAAGGACACTGCTTTGAAATCCAGACGCCAAACTGGGAGGGTGAAAGAAAAAAAATATACCAAGTGCAGATAGTAATGATAATGCAAGAAAGGAAGCAACAACTACTGGTTTTAAACAGAGTTGCCCCTCTGATGCGATCAAAATCCTTTTACCTTAAGCACATCTCACTATCAAAAGGTCTTTTTAATCAGTAAATGCAGCAGATCAGCCAAAGCCAAAGAGAAAAACAAACCACAATCAGAAAAACTTTCAAACTCCAAAACAATCCAAACAAGACGCCTCCATTTCTGTACCCATCCCTGATAGTTCCAATGACATATGCAGTGTTCACCCTTATTATTCTGAGTAATTCTGCTGACTCCAATATGCCTACTTGTATGAAAGTGGGCTATAGTCTTGTCTCTCCATTCTCAAATAAAAAACTCCATTCTGACCAGCCTCCAACCTAAGTAATTTTGTGATGCTGTGGCAACAAGGGAACTCGCACGCTTTCCATGGGGACAGACTGTGAAAGCTAAGTTTTGGCATCGGTGAATGAATGTTGCAGAAGGGAACAATTCATTGGAAAAAAGCTGAGTTGTGGTCACCAACTTCCGTGCCACCACCAACACTAGAAGAGGAAATTCAGAAGTGATACATGATATCTTAATGGCGTTCTGGACAGGGATATTTTTTAAAAGTTTACCAGAGTATGCCTGGAGGACTTTAAATGCCACAAGTGGTTCCTAAGTGAGATTTAAATTAACTACTGGAACAATTCATTGGAAAAAAGCTGAGTTGTGGTCACCAACTTCCGTGCCACCACCAACACTAGAAGAGGAAATTCAGAAGTGATACATGATATCTTAATGGCGTTCTGGACAGGGATATTTTTTAAAAGTTTACCAGAGTATGCCTGGAGGACTTTAAATGCCACAAGTAGTTCCTAAGTGAGATTTAAATTAACTACTTAACACTGCTAGAAAAGGAGCAGAGAGCTTAGCAGAGTCAGGTTTCATCCATTATCTCCTCAGTAAATTCAGCTTCAAGAATTAATGACCTATGGGCATTGTGCGCTCCCCATACTCTTGTCAGTTGTTAAACTGCCGCTTTTCTGCAAAATCAGGCCAGCAGCCCAAAAGGTTTTAGGAAGAACAATTTATAGGCAGCACTGGTTAGTAATTTGGGGCCAGTTGCATAAAAGGATTAGAGTCCCAAGCCCCATCTAGCTCCAACTTTAGAAGTCCCAATCCAAGATTTGCAAACCACCCTGTTATTTTCCATCTCATCTGGGAAGTGCCCAAACTCTGCTGCTGCTTCCACTTTTTGACAATATTGCTTGCCAGGCACCTTAAGTTCTGCTCTGCAGCCCACAGCACCCTGAACTCTGATGCTGAGGAGCATCCTGGCAACCCACTGATGTCAAAAATGACATTTCCCATTTTTCAGGCGTGTGCCCTCACTACTGCACAGTTTATTCCAGGATATGGAGACGCTCAGTCCCTTCCATGAAGGTTTTGCACTTCATATGAAATGATCACACATTTCAGGGATGAAAGAGCCCGTATATTCCCTGAGCGAGTATGAGTATGGCCCAGTGGTCAGAGCTCTCAAACAGAAGTGAAAAAATGTGGATTGCAGTTCCTGCTCTGATGGCTGTTTATGTCTTTCATTCAACAACTGTTTCCTGTAGAAAGGCTTGCGACTTAATAGCTTAAACACTCTCCTGGCGCAGAGGAGGGATGGGCTTGACTCTGAGAGTTCTGGGCTGAGAATGACCAGTGGAAACAGAAATTCTTCCACTGAGCACATCAAGGCATGCAAATCCAGCCACCGGACGCTATTTGGGACACAGCCCTTTTTTTGCAACTTCCCTGTTAGCTCTTTGAGTAACGATCACATAAGAGCACTTTTTATGAATCCAAAGGTAACATATATATGTGTGTATACACATGCACACAAACATACCCAAAGAAAGCCTATACATCCTACACAGGATTGCAGGTTCTGCTACAGAGCTCAGATATATAAATGTCAGTTGTTGCTATGAGGCTGAAGTTTCTGGTGTTCAGTGCTTTACTCACTGAGGCCTGAGAACAACAGCAAGAAATCTACAGCAAGGAATAATAACCTGGTAGGATGGATGGATATTAATACATTCCAGTGTCTGCATCTCACAAGACTAATGATACTAAGCTCTTCCACTAAACCTAAAGCCAAAGTAAACGTGCAGTATCCCTCTGGGTTGGCAGAGAGGACCTGAACTAATCTTTCATTTCATTTCTCAATAGAGGTGAACTTGTCCCAGCAGTTATCTTACCCCAGTGAGAGAGCAGATCGGTAACTGTGGGAGCTGCTAGAGTGGCAGGACAACTTGATTCACCCATTTCCCTTTTGGGCATTAAATGAGATAAACTTAACATTCAGCCAAAACAGCATCTGCTCTCCACTCCCCTGCCTGCCTGACACATATAGATATTTTTGCACGATTTTTGAAGTTTTCCCTTAAATAATCATTACAAATGCATCATGTATGAGATACAGCTGACCCAGAAAGGGTTACAGCGAGCTGTACAGAATACACCTGATTACAAAAGCTGGAACAGTCCCTTTTTTTCCTGCATTTTGGCAGTGAAAAACCTATTATAACTTGCATATAGTGTTGAAGGACACTACTGTTCCTACAATATGTCCTACGATAAGAATCAAAGACAGGGTCCAGGGGACAAAAGTAGGCTCTGAAAAAAACTCCCCCTACGTTGCCCACACCTAGGTATAAAGGGGGAGAGAAGAAGATGTCTCCATGGGTTGAGCATAACCTTCAGATTACACATAGTGATTTCACATTAATTTTTGGTATTGCTATTTCTGCTCTACAGTGATTATCTACTTCAAGAGTATAAAAATAGCATCTTAAGTACTTAAGAGGGAGGAAAGGATGATATTTGGTTTATCGAGTGTGTCTTCTGACAGAAAATATCATATTTGTCAACTGATGTCTGTATTCCAGTGAGAGAACCTGATGACAATCCAGGCATATGCTCTTCTCCACTCCCTTCCCACAAAGCTAACGACTACGTCCAAATAATTGATTAGTTGGAAGGTAGCTATTAAAATAGATAAGGAATGAGCCAGAAATGTGGTCACATATCAATTTAAAGGAAGGCCTCTAAATTATCTCAATATACCATCCTGAAACATCGTTGGAATTAAAAGCCTTCAAGGAGTACTCCCAGATTTTTTTTTTATTTTAATTTTTTAGTAGCAGTCAGCAATACAAGGTGCTCGGCTCCCTAAAAAGCATATTCATAGCCTCCTGGGGAAAAAAACCCTACAGCCTGGGAAATAAAAGCCTCATCCTCTTCCACCTAATGGTGCAGAATAGGGCTAGGAAGCCCTGCAGCGACTTCTTTGGGTGCTAAGCACATCACAGCTTAAGATAACTGTATCTTGCTGACTGCTCTCAATAACACTACAACAATCCTCAGCAGAGATAATCTAAAAAAGTTTCCATGTCTGGCGCTGCACATTGGATGAGACTTTCAACAACAACTGGGAAAGATTTTGAATTATCATAAATAACCTCAACTGTTCTTAACTTTTGGCTTAGATTTATACTAGAAAACTGACTGCAACAGTACTGTTACAGAGCTAGTCTCCAGCCTACGTAATCAGGTCACAACAGCAGAGGAGATAACACTTTGATAGGTTTGTGCTGGGAACGAGTGGTGACCTCAACTCTTAGAGGACTTGAAGTATGTTGGGTCTGAGGAACGGTGTGCTGGAATCAGCAGCTGCTTGAATGCATCTGTTTGCCTCTCCCTCCTGATGTCGTCAGAGATTGAGCACATCTTTGGACCAGCTTCAAGGATTTGCTCGCCTGGGTTTTGGGGTTTTTAAAAGGATCACACCCCAAAACCAGGCAGTTATTTGGAAGCTGTAAGCATAACCATAGGGTGTGCATGTGGGGAGGACGTGTCAGGCCATAAACTACATTCCATAATGAGATATTTAAACGTTTATGGAAGGAAGTCTTATAGTGCTCTCCAAAGGGAAGTACATGCCTTGGTTGCTCTTATTTTATACTACACAGTGCGGTTATAACTAACCATAAAGTAACCCTGAGAATCCCTGAAAAATCTGCAGAATTCTGCAGAGAGCAAAGTCACGCACTGAAAGCAGCGCTGCGGATTTTGATAAACTGAATACCAGCAAGCAAGAAACCAGCAAGACTAACAGAACATGTCCTTCGTCTGCTTACTTTGTTCGCTGACTTCTCTGGTGTTTTCACAGTCAGGTCAACTTGCTTTCCTTTCTTTGAAGGGGTTCTCTTTATTTTTGGTGAATGAAACTTGCCCTTCAACTTCATAGTGAACGAGGAGAGATGGGAACGCTCAGAATCTAGAAAGACACAGAAATGCATTACTGGATTAGGGTAAATTTGTTGAAACCAGGGAAGTTGTGTTACAGCATTATCTGGAAGACCAGCCTATGAAGAACATTGCAACCATGTAAATTTCTTGAGTGGAACAGGATAAAAAAAAAAATTGTGGCTCTCTATTATGTTTCCAACCGCAAGATCACCATCATTTCCTGCTTCCCCTCGGAGGCAGCAACGCTGCAGTGCAAAGGCAGGAACAGTGGGATTGCTGCTGCTCTGTGCCTTGGAGAGGAAAGGAAAAATACCTCTCTTAAAAGCACTTATCTCCAGCAGATCCCAAAGTACTTTACAAAGGAGGTAATCACTGTCCCTCTTTTGCAGATGAGCAACTAAGTCAAGGGGATGACGCGACTTGTTCACAGACCTCTGGCACAGCAGAGCTCCTGCCCATGTCTTGGCTGGGGGTCAGTAGCCACCGTGGGTGTGCAGGCAGGGTTCTGCCCGGTACCCAGGACTGGTGGCTGCTTCAGGAAGGGAAAACACAGTCTGATGTAACGCCTGTCCCAGGCTGCTGATGCCTACCTCTACCCACTCGGTGGCACCACCTTTGAATGTGGATCCGTGGATAATCTGAATAAAAATGCCAGCCCTTGTCATTTGCAATGGGTTTCACTCCAAATGTACCAGAAAAAAAAGAGAACAGAGGAACTGCTTCAATACTGGGACATCATTGAAGAAATTTAATTACAGAATGGCTCAACCCTTTTAAAAATCGTATTTTCATGGGTTTTGGATATCTAAAAGCAGAAGTCTCAAAGGTTTGCAGTCATGCCATATGCAGACTTACTGTTGAAATATATTTTTATCTGTTTGGCCACGAAGCTAAATAAAACTAAGCTGCCTTGTAGAGAGCAATTTAAAAGGTATTTTGAGCAAAGAGCACTTTAATAAATGAAGGTCTAAATTGCTCTCTAGTGACCCAGATAATTCAGCAGAAGATACCAAACTTGTCTTTAACTACATTATCAAGAAAAGCAAGCAGTTTTGCTGTAGGTTTCATTTTTCTTTTAGATTATTTGGGAATTGACTGCACTGGCTGTAATGAGTCGAAACGACACAGTCCCATGCATGCAGCACTGCACCACCTTGTTAGCATGCAGACTGCAAACAGAAAAGGCTGCTGAGTCAAATCTAGCACCCTGAAGCTAAATACCACACTGCAGCGCAAACACCGCTCCTCATACTCAGAAATTACCTAACCGCAACTCAAGGGAAGGAACCTGTGCTTGCCTCCCCATAAGGGCTTGTCTCCCTTTAAACTTGGTTTCCTGGTAGCGTGTTAAGACCCTGTTATTAACACCTTCACCAGAGCCAAAACTCTGCGTAGTTCTGTCCTCTAGGTCAAAATTTTGCAGGCACCCTATTAATGGAAGCTGCACCAGCACCGAGTCTAATCTAGTCTGGCTGCAGACCTGTTCTCCATTTACAGGAGTAAATGTTTTTCAAAGTTTTCTTTGCATCATAAAGTCATGTTTAATGCACTGAGGAGGGAGGCACTAAAAACCTTGGTCACTGCACATAAATCCAGACATATCAGTTGGCCTCTGAAGAATCACGTACAGCAGCTGGCACCCTAACTTAGCAACAATTTACGTCATTGCTTTACATTCACAAGGGGATCTCCAAACCTTTAAAACCTCTCAGGCTCCACAGGGTGCTGAAGGTCACCACTGAAAACAGTTCCTGGCTGTTGTGATAATGCTTTTGCACTCCTCCCAAAAAAATAATTTGTATTTATTTCGTACACCATATGAGAATTTCTATACATGCAGGCGTATGCACGCTTGCCAAGAGAAGTCATGGCTCTGAATTTATTTTTCAAGAACTGGCAAACAATTACAATAATTAATCTACAGGGAAATAATGGTAGCAGCAACAAATTGCATCTGGCTCCTCCATGGGCTGCAGTGAGATCCAAACCGCTAGTCTGAGTAAGAAAATGTTCAATTCCTACAAAACCCTTGGTTGCTTATGGTGATAATTTTGCCTTGTAGGGACAAGAAATTTGGACGGGAGAAAGACTTCAGATGACTACAATTTCCTTTTCTCCTTCCCACCAGACATCTCTACCCACCTTTATGGGGCAAACACACGAACAGCTGAACCAATGCATGTGCATGGTTAGGAACCTCCAAAAGGAGATGTCTTGTCTTGTCATAGAGAAAGTTTCTCTTCTGCTGACAGCAGATTCCCTTCACCATCACCACCAGCCTAACCATTGCCCTTCGCTCTCTTTACCCTTCTGTCACATAAAACACTGAATCATTTGCACACCACGCTCCGAGGGGACACAGACCTACAGAGCAAGGACAGGAGCAAGTGGCTGGAGCAGAATAGGAACTTCTTAAAATAGTACTAATGAAGTAAACCAGCTGACATTTGCGAAAATAATCAACGTTATTGTGTGAATAGCCCTGCTAAGTCCTGCTTTGAAGATCACAGATTAATGCAGCTTTTTACTACCATGTCTTTCCATCTACAACAAGCATTTTCCAGATCTCATCTGCTCATAAGTTTCTGATGCATTTGCAGTTAAACAAATGAGTCACAAACCAATATTCTCTTACACTCAATTACACTTAGCACTTAAAATAGTGCTTTTCTTGTTCCAAGCACATTACAGACATATCTTTCTCATCCTTAAACAGTTAGGTCTTAACCTTACTCTGCAGATGGGAAGCAGGCACAAAGGTGAAGCAACTTGTCTAAGCAGAGCAGAGGGTGAGCCAGTGATCCGAGTACAGCATTGCCATCAAACTGCAGGCCCTCGTCCCTCTTCCCATATTCACGAATCAAGTGGTGGAGCTACTGTGATTACATTCAGTGAATGCCAACAGACATTATTCGGCACAATGGGCTTTATGATTTTCAAGCAGATACATCATTCAAGCGTTATAAACAGAATTTGCATTTTAATCAATTTGGATGAAGTGGTATAAAAGAGAAGTTACACTTAAATAGGAAGGTATTCTAGCTCAAAGGTGTAAGTTACCTAAGCTTTTACAGAGAGACTGAAACTCTCCTGCAAAAAACACAGCTGAGCAAGACTTTCCTAGACTGGTTATCATAGCACAGGTCTGCTTTGAGAAAGTCACTTTCTTTACACTATATCCTAATTTAAATATCTAACGTGCTATCTAACATGTCCAGTTAAAAAGTTCAAACAGCACAGCGTGCCTTTACAGATCAAATAATTTGATAACGTACACAGAGAAGCAGAAAACAGAGCCATGGCAGTGCTCAAACCACTTCTCCTGTCCCTCTGCTCCTTCCTGCCTGTCTACAGTAACCAAACCCCTTAACGCAGCATTGAGGTTGTTCCTGAGCTTGGTAGTCTGCCCGCTGGAAATTGTTCTGTCGTATTACCCTTGCCTCCTATTGATGAATAACCAGCAGTGTTTAACTGGAGTCTCAGCACCAGCTTTCTCAACTTCTCTTTCTCCTTTCTGGTGCGCAGGACGGTACCCCGTACTTACTTCTATGCAGTGTCCAAATATTTATAAGATGAATGGGAAAAGACAGGGTAATAAACTCAATGGAGTGATTTCAGCTGGAAGGGAAAAAAAAACCACTGGTGTATCAAAGTGTTTCTGTCTCGGAGGAACCGCTGACTTTCCATCCCCTCGTATTTCATCTGTCTGGATGCTCTGCTGCTGCACACAACTGGAAAAAAAAATCCCTTTGAAATTACTTCACTATGGATTTGAGTTTCTTGATTTCTGACTGGAAGTTTTAATATGTCACGCGTTTCATTGCTACTTCCATCCCCCTGTCAATGAGGCTCCCACTCCGTTGTGCTTGAACGCGCTCCAGCTGTTGAGTCACGGCCCTGCTCAGCTCTCAGGCTCGTCTCCCCCCGGCCGGCACGCGTCTGGGGTCCGACCACACACACAACACGAGAAAGCTCACGTTACGCGCCTGCTCCAAGCAGCTCCGCTGCCAGGTGTGGCCGGAGGGTTTTTTCGGCACCCCTCAAGCCCCCTGGGCCGGGGAGGCCATGGCCGGCCGGGAGCCGCCTCATCCCCCAGCAGCTCCACCAGCTCCAGCGAAGCGGTGCTGCCTGCCAGTTTGCTGACAGAAAGCTAAATCTGGTGAGGAAAGAACTGGAGGTTTTAAATGACAGCGGATTAAGAGGCACAAGGGACGGCAGATAAATCAGCTTATGTGCTTGTGGGCGAAGAAACTAGGCTGCTTAGGAGAAAGCCGGCAAGTCAAAGCCCAACGTCCACCGTCGCCATAGTCAAATGGTCACCTTCCACTTGGATTCAAACAAACGCCAGAAATTACGTCGAAACACATGCTGGTGAATTCCACCGACCTAACCCAGCAGCAAATTATTTACTTTAAAGCCAAAGTGAAAGTTCAGCCTTTTACAGAGCTCAGTCACAGCAGACTTTCCAGCTGCCGGGTCCTCCTCGCCGGCCGCGCGTAACCGGCACAGGGGAGGCTTCAGAGATGGGAAATAACCCCCGTCTGCTTCTGGGCCTCCTGCTCCTCTTTTTGTCACCACGGCACAGCTCAATGGCAGGCAGGCTCCAGCAGCAGAGATGGGCAATTTAACCGTTCAACTTGTCTAGTGCTTGGATCATAACAAATTGAAAATAGACTTTTTTTTAATAAAAAAAAGCCAAACAACTTTAGAATACAGTACCTTTTCTTTCCTTCACCTGAAAACTTAAACCCTCCATCTTCTCTCACTCTGTATGTGTTCACACACTGAAACCCTGCAACTTTAGAGGAGTCAAAGCCTTAAAAAAGGATTATAGTTAATTTTCCAACTTGAACTGACTCTTGCGGCTCATTAGAAAGAACGAAGTGGAGTCTAAAAATCTTATCCCACAAATGGTTCCCTTTTCAAAAGGCCATTTGGGTCTCTGCTGGATGCACATATTTAAAAGCTATCAGATTAAAAATAACAGCGGACATCTCTCCCCATGTCATAATGAAGCTATTGTGCACATTTTTAATCAACCGCTCCTGCCATTTATGCCACGAGTCCTTTGAAGGCAGAGGTGACTTATGTAATGAGTTACACAACGATGCCCATTAAAACAGCATTTGTTCCCTTGGGCTCAGCTCCATCATTTGTGGAAGACAAAAGGCAAGTTGCAAGGCTTCGGCTAAACCCTAGCTGACAGGGACTTCAAGAGTTCTGAAGCAAAAGGAAAAAATAATGAGCTATAGTTGAAAACGACCTTTCTGCTGAGGGTGTCCGTTTGGTGCTGCGATGTGCTACCCACCGAGAGGCTACAGGGCTGGGGCTATGGCTGTGGCTCCTCTAGACCCAATTCTGCAGTCAGAAGCACAGGAGAACAGGCGATTCAGGATGGACAGATGGGCACGAGAGCTTCCCATGATAATCATGAAGCATGCTGCAAAGCACAGATCTTTCAAGATTTTATGTGTCTATTACTAGAATTCCCAAGCATCTTCCTCCCACCCTCTCCCTTTGCCTTAAGACAAGGGCTGGTATCCACTACATACTTATAAGTACACAGATCTGTGGGGCGTTTGCCCTGGCTAAAGCTTTTGGGCTCTCCTGTAATGCAAACATTAAAATAATAGTGATTGACAGAAAATTGAAGCCTTTGAGCTTTGCAGAAATGTTGCTCTAACCTGAAACTCAAACAGCCTCTCCCAAAAGCTGAGTTCCTCCGCAGAAGCGCTGGCAGAGCTGATGCAGGAGGAACAATGCGAAGCTTGCCAGTGGGCAACAGAAAGCTACCGCAGGGGCAATTCTAACAATAATTTTTAATAATTTTGTGGTGGAGGGCATCTCTCTCTTGCAACAAAACGTTAAAGCCTGCCAGTGTGTAGCTATAAGGATGGGGAGGAAGCACTAGGCTTTCAAGAAGGGTTGAAGAAACAGATGAGGAGAACCCCAGATATGTTCTCAGCCCTTTCACACCTGCAACGTGTAACTCAGCTCTCGCATTACACAGCAAACAGCCTTCTGCTGCATTTCATGCCCTCTTTCTCCAGAAGTCCCAGGGATGTTAGAAGTCTAAAAATGCTGATATGCAGCACTTGTGCGATGCTGTATGTTCCCAAAAGGATGAACTGAGATCCTGAATACAGAAAAGACCGAATGTGACAGAACAGAATTAAAATATCCCTTTTAAACATCTGAGTGTATCACTGCTGCATCACGGGTGCTGCAGAAGCCTCCAACCTACCACTTCCATCTCCTTGAGTTTACTTTTTTCAACTTTGCCATTACCCCCAGAGACTGAAGCAAAGAGAAGTTATTCAGAGACAAAAAAAGACCTGGTAGGGGATTCAGAAAGGAAAAAAAAAAAGGGAGGGTCCAGTGTCAATCAGGAAGTTTGCCCACCCTAACCTTTGTACCTTAGGTGGAGCTGTTTGTAAGCTGCTCCAAGTCCCTCTCCAGGGAACCCGATTGCTAGGAGAGCCGCCAGGTTTTAGAGGAAAACGGTGGAGGAAGGGCAGCTCAAGAATCAAACAATCGTTCTTGAGCGCTAAAGAAACTTTTCCTTTAACATCACGTCACCTTCAAAGCAGCCAGCATTTGGGAGCGGAAAGACCAACTGCCCTTTTTCTTTTTTGGCAACATTACAGTGAATGAGCATAAACCAGCCAGCATTAATGATGTGCAATGACAGCACACACTTCTATGGAAAAGGGAGGCTCAGTTCCCTCTCAGCTGGTCAGGCAGTGCTCACTGACTCACAGGCTTCATTATTTTTTACGCCACCCTCTGGGGCCTCCAGAGGAAGCAAAACATTTTTATTTGTCAGAGAGCACATTTTTATTTTGATTTTTTTTTTTCTTTCTAAGCAACCATGAATGAGGCATATCCAGCTGCAGCAACCTCATGTGGAAAGAGCTCACAGTGTTTGCGAGGGAACTGGGAGACACAGAGGGCAACTTATCAATTCAGCCACGTCTCCCGACTGCAGCAAAAAGGATTGGGTCAGTCAACAACATTAATTTTATGGTGCATTAGTACTACAGCTCTTCCTCCTTACAGCTTCATATTTGGAAGCAAATCTTCAGGCTGCGAGGAAGAGAAGATGCACCAGACTAAGCAGCAAGTTCAGAGCAGCTGACCAGGTTCCCTCCCAGTCCGCTTTTAGCCTGAAGTATTTCAGAAGAGAGAAATCTCCTTGCATGCAGACACATAAACCAGGAATCCTTTAGCTGCTGAAAACTGTAGCAATGCCACCCAACTGATTTACAGGGAAAAAAAAAAAAAAAGAAAAAGTTACAATTAATTGAACAAGGAGGGATTTAAAGGAGTAAAACTTCACTACACAAGTTCAGTTTCCTCCAGCACACTAAAGCCGGCTTTGAGACTTCTTTTTGAAAAAGATAATGTAATTTATTGATAAGCAGCAGACAGGACTTTTGCTCTGGTTTATCTGAAAGAAAGCCGCTCCAGCAGATTGGTCCCATATCAACTCACAAGCAGAAATGTTGCCGTTTACCAAATCACTAGCAAACCTTTGTGCGGCATCTGATGAGTCTCTGGTAATTTCCCATTTAAGTACTGATTTTGCACAGCCCTGTAAGCCCAAGAGAACTAATGGGATTACAACACTGGTAACATGACTCGTAACTCCCCCCTGTGCCAGGAACACTAAAACAAAAAGAGAGTCAAGTAGCCTCCAACATCAACATGACCGCTGTGGTCCATGCTCACCCTCCTCTATACATAAAAACCACCAAGGTTGTTAACTAAACATTTAATTTTAAATGGAAAAAAAAAATCCAGCTACAAGGCATAGCCTCTGCATTACTTCAGCAAACAGCTCTGAACACAGAAATTGCAATGGTTGTGAGGGAATCTGTTAAATTTCTCTGTTCACCAAACATGACTTAATATGGGGTCCGTGGGCATCCCCACTCGTCTAGCGGCTTTATGAGGATATAGTCATGACAGTGATTCAGACATCTAAAAATAAAGCCCTGCAGGCACAAGTATGCGTGCGCACTACCTGAGTCACTCCAGGCTGTAGGGAGCATGTGAGCCAAAGCTAATTCGTTTCATTCACACTACCGCCATGGCCAAGCAAAAAGCCTTGTCACTGAGCTCCGCTTAAACTCTTTCTCCCCTCCTCTCATTTTACTTGAGCACATTTAGACTCTTTCCACGTTGAAAAACCTTTGCTAGGCTTGGGTTTCAGTCGTACGGCTGTCAGCTTTGAAACTCAGACCTGAAAGATTATAACCCCATGTTGCTGAAGCTGTTTATCCATCTCCAAGGTGACAGAATGTCGTCACTGGCACTCTGCAAGACGGCAAGCAGAAAAGCATTATTTTAGATGCTTTAGGGAAAAGCCTAATTGCTCATAACCTGCCTACAGGTTCAATAGCTGAAAAACAAGGTTGTAAATGAGAGTCTTGACTTTGCATCTGCCCCACAGCACCAGTTTTGAATGGGAAAAACTCAGCCCTCTTTCATCCTCAGAGAGTAACCTCAGCCCTCATTCATTAGGCGATGGAAAAAAGGAGAAGTTGGCTCGGATCTGCCTGACACAATTTCCAGTTGCTTTGGACATTACTAATTATAGTCATCTTTATTTTTGACCTCTGATTACAGACTCTTTGCACATTCAGTCTGAATTGCAAAGCTAACCCCTCTTTTCTAGTAGGCTTGGGAGGAACCTTATATCCTGCCCAAAAGCCTCCGCCCACACTCATCTGAGCTGAGCACAAGAAATAAGATCAAAACATGAAAAGCATTTGCTTAAACATGCTCAATTTTATTTCCTTCTTTAGCAAGTGCCATAGATTAAGGGCAACAGTCCAGGTGAGAGTGTGATGTAAGCTTTTTTCCATGCATGTTAAGAGATGAGCTAACTGCTCTACAAGGAAGCCTCATTTCTCACTGTTCTGACTAGCACCGTATCCTCGGGGCTCAGATGCTGAAAAGCAGATATTCGGTTTGGTGAGATTAAACATGTCTGCACAACTCCAGTGTACCATGCTGGGGGCTCACATCTCTGCAAGAGAAAGAAAAATGGATTTCAGGAACGAGGCCAGCACTACCTCCTAGAGAGGCATTGCAATACCAGTGTAAACTTCCCTAATATTGCTTACTCAATAAAACAAGGCATCACAGGAGGGCTATGCAAATCACTAAACTTTGAAGTATTACTATACTTTGCCCCAAAGGGCCAGCTCTCTATCTCCACATACACAGACAAGCATGTGTGCAAAGTGATAGAGTGGCACCGCAGGTGTGAAACTTCTCATGTAATCAGGTCAGAAGCTGCTTTTCCATTATTGTTGTGCTGCTTGCATAAAGGGTTAAGAAGCTGCAGGCCATATCCTCAATTCCATACCCTGTTCTATACCTGATAGGATCTGCAACCAAACCACCAGTTTTATTGCCTGCCTACAGGCAGCAGGAAATTTTAGTCTTCTATAAGCACAATTTGAAACATCAGTGCCTCCAGCAAGGGGAAGATGAGATGTTAATTGAACTGAACAGCCCAGGAGGGAGAGGAAATACAAGCCCTCATCTTTGTTAGCTGTAGGATTAGCACATCCCTAGACCATCATGGCAGGAAACATGAGGTAGCTTACAGAGTCTAAGTGGAATGTCTATCTTTCACTCTACTGCACACAAACATTAAAAGTTAGTTTAGGAGAAAAAAATTTTTGTCACAACTCTCTACTTTATCCTAGCTCCTCATGCCCGAATTAAAATCGCCTGCTTACATCACACCTACAGACAACAGGTTTCAAGGAGAAGGCATACTGCTACAAACACCTGCAGTTCTCCTCCATCTTCTCAGCAAATCCCAACTTTAAAACAAACAAAAAAAAACTTAAAAAAGGTATAGAATAATAAACTTCTACAGAAGCAAATCCTAGCAGACCCGTACAAGCGTCACCACAAACATGAAGGGAATCTGAAGGACTCCATACTAACACAACCAAGCCTACAAGACTTGAGGCTTCAGCAGCACGGAAACAGTCACTAGAATTTTGCTTGTTAATTTAATGCTGAAGAAAGAGCAACTATTCCCCAGCTATTTCAGAATAGTATGTAGCCTAATGCAGTGACAAGTTTGGAAACCCACTTAAGGGGATAGCTGAGCCTGATTTCTTCGGAGCTTATTTCTTTGCTGCTGTGCAACATCATCTCTTGTATCACCCTGGCCATCTGTATTTAAATAGTAACTGTTATCTTTTATGGAAATTACCAAAAGAGGGCCCTACTAAGAATCAGTTTCTATTTTTTAATAAGCTTCCAGTTTACTGATACAGAAAGCTGGCCTGCATTTCAAGAACAAACACCTTCTACACTAACATACAACAACGGAGTGATAGCTGAAAGGAACTAAGCTGAGACTATATTTTACCAAAAACAAAGTTGAACCTTATCTCAGCATCTCTTTACAATCCTGCTCAAACAATTCTTTTATCACTGAATAAATCTTGGTGAATTAACAGCTACTTGAGTGAGGTTTTTACTAACAGCCCATCCCCTTATCATATCGCATCCCATGAGAGCATGGCATCAGGTTTCAAAAGTGAGATCTTGCCCAAGAGCCGTACCTGCCAGGGAGGCACAGGGTGCCACATGAATGCATTCAAAGACCACAATCCACTCCGTGCGAAAAAGCGTGTTTTAAAAACCCGTGCCCAGATTCTGTGGCAGAGAGACCTTAGGTTTCTATAAATAACAAATAATTTTGTACAGTATTTATATTTAATTTGGTTTTGACAGAGCAGCAAAACCACAACTGCCAAAGCTGTTTAAGTCTCTGCAACACAACACGCGATTGTGTGGTGATCCTGCCATCCAGCCCTGAAAGGTGAATCAATACTTATTTTAGCTCGTGGTACATTGAGCATTACTTTGGGAGCTTAGGAGGTCCGTTTGGAAAACAGCAACCAGTCTGTAACGAGAAACTTCAGCTCCACGGGGCCTCAAGACGTGCGGCGCTGGGTCTGGCAGCCCCGGGAGGGCTGCGGGTCGGGTCAGGCTACGCTCCATCACGTCCAGAGAGCACTGCCTCTTCCGTCAGGCTAAGCCCGGTGCTTTGTCAAAGCTTCAGTGTGATTAACTTTATGCTCTTTCACTCTGAAAAACATTCAATAACCTACTGATTTCTGCAGCAGATTTAGTATGTCACAGCAGTTGGGTTCAGAACGGCATAAAGACATGTTTATAAAAATACCTTTGTTGCCATTATTTGAAGGGTAAATACCTCCCAGACCTTCTGTGCTTAATATTATCAACTGGTAATGTACAACTACCCTGCACAAGCTTCATCCCTGTTGGATTTTGAGAGTCTTCAACTGGGTCCAGCTAATGAGTCAAAAAAACTGCGCTGCAGTAAAGCAACAAGAAACGCTGTAAACCATCTTTCAACTAATAGACAACCACCTATAATGTTGCAAACACAGAATTGACTTTGTACATATGATCCATGTTTATTAACATTATTTTGCAGTATAAGAAGCATCTAGTACTAAGCTTTGTGGCAGCCTAGTTAAAAACCATAGCTTTGTAATTGCTATCTAATATCACATGAGCTAAAAAATACTTATGCCTAGGAAAGTATGTGTCTGAGACTCTGCAATAACAACAAAAAGGGGCAGACTGCTGGCTCCACAGACCTTTCTATTTTCTCTACTCTTATCTGAAAACTCATGGGAGGAAAAAAAAGGAAGAAGAGGAGATGGGGTGCTGCTTGGCAGAAATAGCTGTGGGAGTTAAGAGGAGTTGAACACTGCAGCCATTGACTCAGCAAACATCTGCTCCCCACAAGGAGCACTCTCCCACGACGCCCTGCACAACTTCCCAAGGAGATTTCCGATATGAGCTTGGACTTCATTTATTTTAGCATGTGTTTTGGGGAAACTTCCCTTTCCTTTCTAACCTATTTACAAATTTACACAACAAAATCAATTTGCCTCCCTCCCCAAACAAACAAATTTTACCTTTCTTCTCCTCTGTGTACTCATGAACTCTACTCTGAAGCTCAGCAAATAAACTCTCAGCTACATCTACTTCTAAACTGCTGATTTCTGTAGAAGAATGACAGATGGAAGATATCTCACCTGCTTCATTTTTGGCAACTCTGCAGTCAGGAAAGTCTGAATACACTAAATGTGCCATCATTCTTCGTTAACCTGAAAACCGGCTATGTATCTATTACAAAGAGTGCAAAACCTGAAGATGTCTCAAACAAATCTTGGAAAAGGCATGTGACTTGGGAAAACCTGCTTCATTAAAATGAGTTAAGAGTCCTGAGTTCCTCCGAAGAAGGCTCCTACAGCCTATATGACTTTAAACAGTACCATTTCCATGTCTATCCTGATATTACACACAAGCCATAGGTACAAAACACCCATAACGACTTGATTGCTGCTATTTGATAAAAAAACAACACTATATTAGCAGTCACAATGTTAAATTATGAAACTGAACCCACTCATATGGAAACTTTGAAAGATGCCCCTCACAGAAGACATTTTCAACAGGGATTCAAATAACTTATAAAAGAGAATTAAAAATATATATATAGAAAATACTTCAATACTTCAAGCACAGTCAAGTTAATTTGCCATTTGTTGGCAGAGAACAGAGCAGGTGAAGAGCTGAGCTGGTTTTCTGGCAGCTGTACGAATCTATACTTTTAGGGAAATCCCTTGAAACTATAATACACCAGTAATTTATCATGATAAACGTACCAACACTCAAAGCCGTAAGAACCTTAGGGACTTTATAAATGAAGCTCAGACTTTATAAACGAGAGGGCTTTTCCATCCAGGAAAGTTAATTCAAATCAAGGTGAAGGTTGGAAACTCACACACAATATCCCCAATTCCTACACGGTTTTACTTTGGAGTAAGACTGTCCACTTGCAAAGTGGATTTAGCTAATTAGAAGCCAAATTGGCAATAAAGGGAAATATTTAGGGATAATTCTCATATATATGGGAAGCTGTTTCTCAGATAAAGTCCAGCTTTGTCAAACAGAAGTAGATGACAAACCTCCAAGGAGGAGATTTTTCTTGTAGTCACTCTCCCTACAATCCAGCGGCCTGTTCTCAAAATTGTTTGCATATATTTCTTTTTTCCCAGTTGGTAGGAGTGGTTTTATTTTGTCATTTTTATTTCTTTAAAGGACAATCCTGTGGTACTATAAGGAATCGGGAAAGAAGGGGAACGCAACCAACTAAACCTGTTCCTCCAACAACGTAAACCCAACATTTTCCATTGTAAAGCAGAAATTCCTGTTCTGTGCTCTCCTGTTAAGAATCGGGTCTGCATTTGCAAAACAACCCAACAAAGAAGTGCCAGCTCCACTGAAATACTTTGTCATTCACAAACTCAGTGGAAGGGAAGTCAACTGTAGACCTAGTAGCAAAGCTCTAGGCTTACATTTAGACAATAGCCTAAACAAAGCCTAACCTAGCACCAAACAGGCATCTAGTTTTTACATAGGAATTTGCAGAATGTTTCTTTTGCCCCTTTAATGTCAAAACTGCCACCTCTGTGCCTCCGAAATGACTCTGCGATGGTTTTTCATTTTACACAGCCAGAAATTCACGGCACAAATGAGTAAGAGGTGGGTATTCAGAGCAACTGACACTTGACATCAGTCACATGAAAAGCTAAGGCAGAACAGATGCAAGAACGTGTCAACATTGGCAGAGGACCTACCTGGATGATGGCAGCTCAATTCTTGGTGTCACTGTGAGTGGCATTAAAGGACAAACGGACTAACCGTGATCCTGAAGCCACATAATATTCCTATAATCGGCTTGAAACGCACCGCCAGTCAACAGGCAGCAGGTAGTAAACAGTTTGGCAAAGCTGTCCAAGCAATAATCAGGTTACTGTGAAAGAAATGACCAATATTCCCAGCAAATGACCCAGCATAACAAATCTCACCGTCCCTAACAAGCCCTCCCGATGTAACAGTATGAATGCTTGCAGTCGCTTTCAACATTTCAAATCAAGAAACCACTGCCTCATATTCTTAATTGCCTCCCACAGCAAGATAGACAGGGATTTGGAGTCTCCATAAATTCCTAGTAGTAGAGAAATGATCCCACTAATTTTCTAACATTAAGTCTACCAGGCTTATTTTATAAAATTACTAGCCAAACCAGAGTCCAATAATGAGATTATCTATTTGGAAATAATATTTTGCTTGGAGAAAAAAAAGAAACAACATTTTCACCTATAATACCCATAAATCACTTTATTTACAGAGTACAGTTTGGGGACTCAGGGCCAATCTAGTGATAGGATTTCTCTTCTGTTTGCACCATGTCAGCATCTGCTGTCTTCATGTGAAAACAGAAAGCTGCCCAAGGACATTATAGAACTTTCACACCCTGAACTACCCAATATCCCAAAGAGTCTGCCCAGTTCAGTTAGTTATAAGCACACTACATTTTGCATTTTCTACCATTTTAGTATTGAAAGTGTTTAGCTGAATATATAACACTGACTGGTAGAGTAGCTCTTGTTCAACAGAAAGCGATCATGGAGCAAAATGATGGGCATACAAGTCGAACACTAGTAATTACTGTCAAAAATACATGCTCCTCTCCCTAGACGTGTTCCTACTGTTCAAATATACCGTGGTAGACACGGTTTGTTAGAGGATTTTCACAGGCCTAAGGAGCCAAGTCTGGCAGTGATTTTTTTTTTTTAAATAAACATTTTACTCCTATATATACATAGTGCTTTTAAAGAGAAGCTCTGATTGTGCTGAATTACTGTATCAAGAAATCATCTCCAAGGTAAAAGGTAACAGCCAAGCATGAGAAAATCACAACAGGAAGAACAGAAATTATATTCCAGATATGAGAGCAAACGACACTGCTTTCAAAGCATGCTAGGGGCTATGCAGAGCCCACTTATTGAAGATAAGAATTCAGATTGAATTTTGGAGGTCTAATCTGAAATACAGAGAGTCATAATATTCCTGGGGGTAAATAGCTCCAGAGAGCATCAGTGTTACAGGAGGAGGCTTCTTCTACCAAATTACCATCACTCTTACTTGAATTCACATCTTCTGGTTGTGTATAAACACAACAATCTTGTATTATCTTAACCTCAGTCTACCATTTTACCTCCACAGAGGTAAAAGGCCAGAAAGTGAATTCCAGAGTTCAAGCTCATTCTCTTGTTGGATCATAAAAATCACAGCGTAACCGTATCATACAAAAGGTCACCCACTGGGACCTGATGCAAAACAAGGAAAAACAAAACAAGGAAACCAAACAAGGAAACAAAACAAACAAGGAAAATCCTTAAACAAAGAAAGAAAATCTTTGAAATCATCAGTCCATCCAATTAAGTGCTGTTAATTCATGATGATCTTGATTCTTATAGCTAGTTCTAAATTTTCAACAAACTATGTGTCATTTTATTTAAAAAATACAACCTACATTTGAATTTCTACATAAGAGCACAGATGTACACAATGCTTTGCATGTTAAATATGTGGCTTTATAATGGCTTAAATTTCACGTGTCCACTATTTCAATGGTAAATCTGTTCTGACATTGCTTATTGTTATGGGATCTAAAAAATATGGAGACACAGAGAGCACCTAACATGCGAGTTTTGATAGCAAACAGGCTATCTTCAGAGAGGCTCAACAGACAGAGAAGGAAAAAAGAGGCCCACCAGTCGTCAGTCAGACTCTTTTTAATCAGGTTGAAACGCTTTGCTGCGGAGAGGGGGGTTCAGTCTCTCCAATCCACATTCCCATCTCTCATGCTGCTTTCTTAATTAGCAGCAAGTGGCCAACAGCTGTCAGTAGCCTGGAGGCCAGAAAGTTATCAGCAAAAAGGGGCATGTGTTAAGGAGAGAGCCATGGGGGCAGCCACAGAACAGGTCTGTTAAATGCATGAGTGGTCAATACACGCCAGAGATCTGTCCGCAGCCAAAATGGCATACTAACACATGGCCTCGTACACTGACACTGAGAGGATGCTCTTCCTGCTGGCCTTAGTCTGGTTGTTTTAACATATGACTAATTGCAATTCAATTTTTTTTTTTTTTTTTTTTTTTTTAGTATTCCCATAACAGGAAAATTTAAACTGAGAATAGAAGGAAATGGGAAGGCCATCCTAATGTCTTGATGGAAATACATGGGGGTCAATTCAAAGGCACAGCATAATAAAGTCTTCAAGACTGTTCCTGAGGTTTTAAGCATAAAAGTTGAAGCACGGTAGAGAGGGGCAGAAAAGATGTTTTACTTAAACAGCAGAGAGAAACTTTAGCAAAAGATACAAACTTACCCAGAGACAACTAGAAGCCATAACTCAAATAGCACGAAAGAAAAAAACTCTACTCAGTCATTATTATTTGTGTATTAAATCCTACGAGCCCGTCACTGGTTATGACCTTACCGTGCCACATATTAGACTAATGTGGATCAAAAAGAAATTTCTGTCCTAAAGAGGTGATACCCTCTGGCCAAGCCACGTGCTTGTCTGACAACACAACTCCCCGACTCTCTGGATGATCATGAGTCTCTGGAAGATCAAGAAATAAAATAATAAGCTTCCCTGTTGCACATACTAATTACTGTCGTTTGTGGCAATGGGGGAACTCAATGCAATTGCAAGTAATGAAATTTGTTATTAAAATTTCCCACTGTCCATTTGTTAATGAAAAATTGCCATCACCCTAGCTTTAACTTCTTTAAAAAAGCCAGGCTTCTTTCAAATTTGGCTTTAACCTACCCAGAAAGCATAGATTTGGAGCAATTTTCTGAGACCTGTCTGACAGGCTGCAGTTCTGCTGGTTCAAAATATATACCAGCTTTCTGAGCTTGAACCTACACAAGGGAAGCTGGGCTAAAGATGGAAGCGTTTCCCCAAGCTACCAGTAGACTAGCAACACATTTAAAAACCCTCATCAAATTAAGTGCTTAATTACAACTCAGACTTTGAGACTCTGGAAATTAGGATAATCTTCTGGGAAATTTATTAGTCTCCCACAAAAGAAATTGCAACATACAAGCCAAAAAAAGCACAGAGCTTGGAGAGTGTTAGCCCATCAAATCACACCCTGTACTAGATTCCTCACCCTAATTCCCGGAGAATATGTGGTGGGATCCGCAACTTAATTTCAGATTCTTGAGCCTCCGTGAAAGATTAGGATCAACATAACCAGGAGGCTAAATCATGAACAGGAGTCTCATGTAAAAAGTTGAGAAATGTTTGTTGAGAAGAGTTGATGGAAAGCTAGCTGTGCGTGGACCTTCTCACACTTGACTTGGTGAATTACTAGAGGCAGGGCCACAAAGAGCACTGCTTGGAGAAGGTCTCAACGTAGCCATTCACACAGCCACCTAAATTTTGCCAGCAAATCATGGCTACAGCCTTGCCGGCCTGGTCCGTTCCTCTAGGTGGCATGCTCTGTGCACACAATATTACCTGCATCTTCCCACAAATGGAGAGATGCCACCACTACACAGCACTATGCCTTCCACTCTCAATACCCAATGAGATCTCAACTGCTTTAAAAACATAACTAACAACCCACTCACAGGGTATGCAGCTCTAGCAATAAACTGAAAAGCCCACAGGAGCTCATGGAGAAGTAGACATCATCCGACCAAAGTAACAAGTTAAATCATAGCAGTATATGAAACAAGGGCAGAAGTTGTACTCACTATTCTCACCTCACTACTGACAGCACTTTCCATCACCACCCATCATAAAGTCAAAAATACTGCATAAATGCTTGCACAATGCTCTAAAAATGTAAAGCTCTAGCTAAACACTAAGCATTACACTTTTTCCTTTCTGATTCATGAAATTATTGCATCAAGGGAAATTGAATTTTGTTCTCAAAATAAGCCAGAACATCCCACATTTCCCCTTGCTACCACCCTCATAAGCCGTGGCCTGAGAACAACATTCGGCAGCAGGAGAAGCTGTACTGCTTGGGCAAGATGTGTATGTATGTTCCTTTGCTGTGACATACATACCACTATTTGCTGGCACATCCCTATACATCTCCAGGACAACTGAATCAAAACCTTGTGACACAGGCTCTTAGACAGGATGCACTACAAGCAACGTATGAGCGTATGCATCAAAAAAATTGTAAACTAAGAGAAACAAAGGGCAGTGAGAGGTGACAAAGAAGAAGTCGTATCCTGGTATCAAAGACAACAAGGAACAATACAAAATGAAAAGCAATTCAAACGCAGAGCTCAGATGTAGAACGAAGGAAGTAACTGAACTTGGGTTGTAAGTATCTCGGAAGCTGAGCTAGGAAACTATTACATTGGGTTCACTTGTACAATGCATCAGCTATACGTGAAGGGGTTTTCCCCTTCAGTGGCTTATCTCTGCATACTCAGCTTCCAGGCAGGTTCATGTTTGGAGCACAGTACTTCTTGCTTACTCTTTTTTTTTGTGAGCCAAAGGTCAGCAGTTCTGCTACAGCCACCCGTACCCAGGAAGAGCACACCAGAGCCCAGCACCTCCTCTGCTGCTCACAGCTGGCATGGCTCAGAGGTTTTTGGACCAAAATAATAATTTATTTTTCCAGAAAATGTCAACTACAGAAATTCACAGAAACATCCATTAATTCAAAACAAACTTTTTGGTGGAAAGCTATGGAAATCTATGTATCAGTCTCGACAAAAGTCAGCTCTGTGATTAAAAATAGAGACCAACTATAACAAAAAAGGCCCAACTTACTGATTAGGAAACCCCGGACAGGGAGAGGACTGCATTTCAAGTGTGTGCCCTGTCTAATACAGGCCTTGGTAGAAACCCAAGTTTCAGTGGTGCCACAATGTTAGGAAATGCTAAAAGCCATGGAGCCAGTTGAGATGCCTACTTACAGAGACAGAAACTGCTACATCAACTCAACATGGGATAAATCAAATAAATTTGTACCCTGGAGCAAGAGTCTGGGGAGTGTCCAGACAAGCCTTTACAAATATTAACTAGCCTGAAGTTAAATACCTCTCTGTAAACTACCTACAGACTTTGATTCCATAAGAACCAGAAACTTTTTCCAATATAAAATTCCGAGCAAGTGAAAATATGAAAGCAGTTCTTGATACATCACACTTCGGTGCTGATCATTTAAGCTTGTGCTGCTTCCTACTGATATTAAGGTTTTCACAAGATTTTTCATATGGCTTACTCATAATAAACAGCTGCTCTGGCAACTGCTGGAGTCAGCATGTACTTCCTGCCTTGAAAAAAGTCATCAATATATCTCTTTACAGAAAATCATACTCTCTTTAAAACAATTCATGATAGGGTTTAGATATCAACTGGCTACCTGCCACTGACACTCCCTTAAACAATGGTTACACCCTCTATACAGCTAAAAATGAAATAGCTGAAAGGGAAGACGTTTTATACAAGTTCCCAGGGTAAAACACATCTGAGAAGCACTGGTCTGGGACTGACATTGTTCTACTACAAGAATAAATATCTGAGTCCAAATCATATTTCCTTCACCACCTTCCCAGACTCGCACAGGAAGAAAATCCATCTGAGCTTTCCTTTTACACTTCTGGTGCTCTGTAACAAAAAAATACCAGCATTTTATAAAACTGTTAAATAAGTTAGAAGTGCTGCACATTATGATTTAACCTTTTGTTAACATTGGTTGTAGCACCAGTGAGACTGTTTGGCAGCTAAGGAGAGGTCTGAAACTCTTTCAATACTGACTTTACGCTGAATACAAATGTTGAGTGATCTGCCTGTACAGTGAGTCCTCAACCACAGAGATCTCCTCGCGTAGCAATGCTGCTTACAATGCTGCCACAGTGAGACAGGGTGTCAAGACAAACATCATTGTATTAATTGCATCTGTTGATTAACCAGTCCAAGAACAGCCTTGTTTCAATCATAGGCTTTATAAGACAGTACTGAAATGTTACTGTAAGTGTTGAGATGGATGAGTCAACAGATAAAATACAAAAGCGTTTGTAAGGAGACTCTAGCTGGAGTAATTTGATAAGCTGCTCAGCTACACAAAATAATGGTCTTTATTGACATAGCTTGCTCATATAGTCTTTAACCTGGTTTTATGTTTCAGTCTTGTTTTTTGCAAGCTTTCCAGTCAAAGCTGGGCAGACATGTACTGTTACCTTTGCAAAGGTGAAAGACGAGTAAAGACGTGTAACCGATCTGAAAATTGTTTAAAAAGTTGTATTGGATACTAATCCTTCTCACTTGGGGAGTTTACAATGGCTCTCCTCCACATTTTAGAAGCTTTCCTTGACCTTGTGGAGTGAAAGACCTTTCAAACCAACAGGAAAATATAACACAGGGGCCTCGGGGTTCAGACCAACGCAGGAAGCACTGGCTGTACGCCACAGGCAAGCCTCTCCTTCCATTCTCACTCGGCTGAAATGATTTCTGCGATGCCACGTGAGGTCAGTAGATTCAGGTTACTGAAAGAATGACATTTTAAACCTGATCTCTCTCTCATCCAAAACAATCTGCAATTCCTCTTTTAAGGCTGAGATTATTCATTCCAAGGGAATTATCCACTGATCAGTTTTTATCTCCAAACTAGGTCCTCATGCTTGCAGCTAGTCAAGAGCTCAGGCTGGCAGAGGTTTTGGTTCCTTCCGCTCTCACCGGAGGCCATGGTAACACAGAACAGTCTCAAAAATACATTTGATTGCAACTCCATGACAAAAGGCAGGTCTGCACTAAGGAAACTGGCACCAATTTGCCTGCCAACACCTCACATAGCCAAGGTACAGAGGCACAAAGCCAGGCTCCAAGTTATGAATCCCCTTTACTGGGCTGGGCCTTAGTTTTTCACACCTTCCTGCACAGGGAACCGCTGTGTGTGGTTTTTCCCCCCCATGATTTTATAAAGTAGGATAAAACCCAAGCAAAACCAGAAGGCACAACAGGAAAAGGGCATAAGGACTCCAGTATTTCCCCCAAAATACACATAAGCAGAAAATGGTAAGCTCTAAGTTTTGGCTTTTAAGCAAACTTGCTCACTAGCCTGGCTGCTGTGCTGTTCCATACTTGTCACAGTCAAGTGTGAAACTCAAGAGGAGCAGTCGACACCCTGGGTTCTGCAAGTCCTTCTCCCCTACTTATTACAGCTCACCCTTTTGCTACAGCCCTGCTCTGTTCCATTTTGTATCAACTGCTCATTTGCTACGAAAACGGTTGGTTCCATTCACTCGCCCATATGTACCAGCATGAAATTAATTTACATCTCCATCCCTCAGAGCAGATACCCCTGTTCTGCACGGGCTTCAAAATAAGATATGTCCTTCATTTGCAATTATCATGCAAAAAACCTAAAAATCTGGGCAGGTAAGTTGCCTCCTGCATTTCACCCAGAAGCCAAGGCAATTACTGCAAAACCTGAGTTTGCATCAGTAAACATAGCAATGTAGTAATTTTGGTTTATCTAATTTTCAATTCTGAGGACTATGTACAAACAAAACCAAAACCAAACCAAACTCAACTGGATTTCTCCTGACAAGCAAATTGTTGAACTGGCCAAAAATCATATTTTACTCACTGCAAAAAAGAATTCTGGAGATTCTTCAGCTGATATGATTCAGGATAATGGGCATTTTACAGCTGTACAAGTGAGAATATTTTGGGAAAGAGAGATGGTTTTAATTCCCTCTGGTTCATTTAATAAAATCTAAACATCATAGCTTAAAATAATCCTGACAGACAAAGCAGGACAGACCTTCCTATCCAATACAGTATAACCATGTACTGCATCAAAACTGTTCTATATCCTCTCCTTGGGTAAAATAGCAGGGATGGAGAAAAAGAAACCATTTACACAGAAGAGCACGAATCTCTCTACCCAGACCCATTTGTTTTACTCTGCAAGTATTGACAGATGAGTAATGAATATTCTGCTGCAGACACGGGCTCTTCTTCAAGGCAGCATCAGTTAATAAACCACAACCACACCTGCAAAAATACTAAGGAATTTAACTAAATGACTCCTTCAAGGGCACAGGATTGCAGGAGGAGCCAGTTTTTGTGCTTTGTTATCATCCCAAAGGTTAAGATCATAGTGTGCAGCATCAACACAAACCAGTGTTACTTTTCTGGATATGAAAGCTTTGAGTAACAATTTCATTAAATGTATACCACTAATATTTCTAGCATGATTTTTTTCCCATTATGATAATATTTGAAACTTAGCAGACTAGGTTGCCAAAGCTTTTAGATGTGAGGTACCTCATCTGAGAAGTATTAAATGATAAAACCAAATGAAAATAATAGTAATAATAAAACCCACAGCCTGTTAGCTCTCCCCACAGGACAAGCCACAGCACTAGTAATGTTGCCGAGAATGGTGTTTTGCATGAGTTATCAACTTTGGATGCCAGACTCAGATCAGGACCTCGATCAAAATCCATGTTAACAGCACATGCACACTGGGAATGATTTCAGAATCAGTTATGCTTTCACTTGATAGGGGAATTTTTTTTGCATATTGCCAGTGGAGCTCCAACAGCCTGGATGACCAATAGCTGTAACCTTAGATGGTATTTTCTGTACCATCCCTAAGTACTTACAGAACTTGAGAAGTATCAAAACAATGACATAAGCGATCAACAACCTTCCAACATAGTTTTTGTTGTTACTAACACTATTACACACCTTGTTGCCAGAGACTCTCAGGATTTATAGATAAACTGATCTGCCCAGCTGTCAGAAATAATCCCTCAGATGTTTCCTTAGTTTTCCCTTCTTTATCATGTTAACTTCAGCCAGAACAAAAAGTGTAAAATACACTTTCGGGCAGTAACCCTGAACACAGATAACTGTGGTCAACTGCCAGGTTAAGTATTTTTTCCTTGCACTGCTGCACATAATAAAAAGCGACAACAATCCTGACAACCCCAGGCAATGACACGAGTTACACCAATGTCTGGTCCGAATGATGGTTTTGATCCCTTGGACCTTGGCACTCCCCAGGCTGCCAGCCAAATGGAAGCTCGGAGAAGTTCTCCTGTGTATCACTTGCGGTATACCTGATGTCCCCAGGGAGCCCTAGAAGTATTACAGTGAAATGTACACCTCAGATTTGAGGTCTAATGAACAAGGCTGTAATTCAGTATAAAACCTAAGAGTAAAAGCTGCCAATGCGTATTTAAAGAATTTATACAAGTGCTTTCACCCGAGACAGACAGGAGCAAAACCATCATTGTTTAAAGTCTACCTCGAAATACGCAGAGACAGTAATGAGAACCAAATTCTCTCTTTACAGAGTTTTTAAGGATTCATTCGCCCTACCATTTTTACTGTGATACTTTGGCTTTTAACAGCAACCCACCCTTCACTGCCCTCAACTGGCTCCTCTGAGCTGTCCCCAGAAGACACACGTATTTGCTTTTTTCCAAAGGATTTTGCTTTTCCTTGGCATTCCCCGTTCCAGGCCAACCAGTTCACAATTCAAGTAGTCTTAGTTCTAGCAGCAAAGGAAAACATTTTTTTAATCAGTGTTTTTGCCTTTCAGCCTGATGCCAAATCATCAGCTGATGGAACGTGATACCTCGCGGCTCCCTGGGCTGAGCAGCACAAGGGAAAGCAAAGAACTTCAACTTTAAAAGGTCTAGTGTCTGTTTCATTTTTGGGAACTAACGGCAAATTAGATAAAAACGTTACCACCTCACAGACGCGCCACCAGCAGCAGGGTTAATATTAGCTCTTGCAGGCATCCCCTTTGTGGTACATAGGTTCTCTCATTAGTCCTCTCCGCAGTGACTTGCATGTGAGATGGGATTTTTGCTCCTAATCCTGGTTTTCTCCCCAGAGAGTCATGCAGTCTGAGGGGTGAACACCACGGCCAAACAGCACGTTTGCTTTAGCGCTGCAAGAAACAGGCGTGCCAAAGCCAGGGTGACAGTGAAGAAATGCCTTTCCCCAGCTCTGCCTCAACCAAAGATGCAGCAAGCAGTTGGCTAAATCAATGCATTCAGCTTCACATAACTACAGTATCAAGCAATACCTAAAATCTCTTTGAATAGCTTCCCCACAGGACAGAAATCTGCCCGGGGCTGGGATTCATGTCCCCCAAACTTAGCTGGGTAAATGCTAGGCATTATAGTCTACACTAGTCACAGTCACCACAGGCTTCTCCTGTAGTCTCTGGTGAGAGATGGGCATTTCCAAACCAATATAACCACTATTAAATCCTTTTGAGAACTGCTGGAATCCATGAGGGACTAGATATTATTAGAACAAAAATTATACATAAATAAAAAATATTTTAGACTTTGTATAGACAAAATTGTATATATTTCAGTACGGGTGCAATTTTGAGCCAGCTTCACAAAATTGACTAATTCTGAGCAAGGATATTCTCAAATCACCATAAATCTTGCTTATTTATTTTACCTTCATAAATTTAGAGGCAAAAGCTTAAATGACACAACCGGTTTTTAACTAATACAAGTGTGCTGGTGCAAGAAGTTAGTGGAGAAATGAGGAGAAGTTTCTAGGCAATAACGAATTTATATTGTTCATTCTTAGACTTTGCCTATACATGAAGGTTGCATCAATTAATCCAGCTGAGGTTAAACTAGAGTAGCTCACTGCACGATTTTCTCATATTTTTTCAAAATACAGTCAGATTTATCTCATGCCTGTGAATTTTAAACTAATACGAGACAAGTTTAGACTGACAAAATGCTTATGCAACTGAATGAGCATAACCGTAGTTAAATCACCAAACAGCAAACTACATCATCCAGGTCTTAATTTGAAAAAAAAAGGTCTTTTTCTATGAGCAGCAAAACTAGTGAAACTCCATCTATTCTTCTTCCAATGCAAGAAATCTAGCTTTCTCGCATCTCCCCTGGCATCCCTCTGAACAAGAAGCACCACGTGCGTTAGTGATTCTGAAATGACGTGTGTACCAGTTGACTCCAGATGGCCAAACGGAGTATGGGACAGCTACATTTTCCCTTTTGCCATAATGAAGGCACTATTTGTGGTCTCTTCATTCTACTTAGCCTTCTACAGAAAATGTGTAGGAATTTAAATAAATTTTTAATAACGATTCCTCTGCAAAGTTTGACTGAAATTGGCCAAGACGTCCAAGAGTTCTAACAGAGGATGGATAAGCCATCATTATTTCCTTATGAAAAGATACTACAGATTAAGTAAGAGAGGTACAGACATAAGAAGCAAGCTTACCTCTGAGCAGACACGCCAAGTTACACATCAAGACTCAGTGGTTCTTCTTTAAAGGGATACTGTACACCTGAATATCACAAAATTGGCCATATTTGAGAGAGCCAGCTCATTGTAAACAATATACTTTAAATACCATTTCTTATATTCATTAGAACGTTTTAACAACTTTCCGAAGTGTCTCTCCTGTAAACTACAACAGACCAGACTGACAGAGCAGGAGACAGAAGTGCCACTGTTTCCAGTGACAAAGAGCAAACAGCTATTCACAGAGCAAACAGAAAAACTAAGCTGAAAACAGAGAAAATCCCCACCTCGGTTTCTGTCAGTTATGTTCTCCTAGGTATTGCTCATAAAGATACAAGATTTTTTTTTTTTTTTAAGTCATGTGACTTTCAGATTCATAATGTTTTTTGGGTACTGCAAATTTCTCCCATATAGTAGCCCCGGAGAAGCAATTCCAAGCAGCAAAAGAGTAAACTCAACCCCTGCACCACTCTTACCATGCTCCATCAAAAATCTGGCATCAGACTTAACATATGATTTCATGTGACCTTTGCAAGGACAAACCACCTCCTGCACAACCCAGTGCTCCACATTTTCTGTAAGACCCTGTAAACTCATAGATGAGCTCTAACTAAACCTGTTGGTAGACCTCCCTAGTTCCTCAAACTTATTATTCTTGTATATAATTCAGTTTAAAGCTTCATCTAATTAGAAAAGCAGAAAACATACACTTAAAAAAATTAAGATTGAAAAAATATATCCAGATAGGGATATTTAATTTCTTTGCATATGAAAGCTGCAGCACAGATCACTCCCAACAATGAAATGCAAAGTTGCATTGTTAAGCAAAAAGTGGATGGGAACTATCCACACTTTATCTCCCCATACTCCAGTTGACAAACTTAAGTTAATATAGTTAGAGCACAAAATGAAAGGATAATGTATCACCCAAGGAAAACGGTGTTTTAAACAGTATTGTCCTGCTAACTGAAGCCCACCGTCGGATGGATTCACTGAGCATTGCTATCTAGAATTGGTTGGAATGTACTATACAACCAGAACTAAAATATTGATTTCCCTGGGTGCCCTTTATTACATGATGCTTGGTTCGTAAAGGAAACTTTCTAAAAATGGAATTAATTCCTGAGGCTATTTTACCACCTCTTGGGCAGTATGGACAGGACAGATTGGTAGACTGAGAAGGACAATAAAAACATCAAAAGGTAGGGGATAAAACAACGCATGCTGTACACTGTGAACACACTCCTTTTGCTCCCATTTTAATTATTAAAGACTACCTGCAAACTAAAGTTTAACAGATATACAACTACATATTCAGTCTCTTGGTAAAATTTTATCAAGGTTTAATCAACCAACCAAGTTGCAGCATCTCCTTACTCCAACTTTACCAGCTATGGGTAACTATTCTTTGATTTTAACCTTTACTGATTCTTTCCTTTCTTTTCAGAAGCCTAAAAAGAAAATTCTCATCTATTTTCTTTCAAAACCCAGGATTTTTGTACATGTGAGGGATGAAATTAAAGATCTTGTTTAGAATTTAAATGGGACTGGTTCAGTGAACACGTTAAGTATGCAACAAAGGGCATCCCCACATGAAGCCTTCAGAGAGAAAGAGTGAGAGCATGAGAGTGCAAGCAAGCTTTAACCTTTCTCCCTCAGCAGAATAATGAATTAGTATTTCCTTAGAGGCACTGATGGCCATACCAAGATGTTAACTTGAATCACAAAATGCACAGTATTTTCATGACACCAGAAAAGCTCTACGCAAAACAGCAGAGACCATCACCCAGGTAAAGTAAGATAATGCAAAACATACATTTGCTTAATTCAAAGAGCCTCAGTCCCATAATTAAGAAATCTCTTCTTCAGGTACCACCCATGCGCAATCGACCCTCTCAGTGGTATGAAAGGGGAACAAAAAAAATGAAAGAAACATAAAACCAAAATGCTAGCCAAGACTTAGAATCTCCATACAGCTCTTGTCAATTCTCAAATCTTTTAGATTACTTTCCTAAATATGATAAAATAGAAAGCAAGTGTAGAACCAATTCTCCCAAATACCGTTGATATCGTATCTCCCACCACACTAAGTAAGTGAATGCTCTGATATAGAACATCTTTTTCTTATACTTGTTTCTATTCACTTCTTCCTTGCTCTCAACATGAAAACACTACCTTACAAACTCCAGAGAAGGTGAGCTATGGTAGCAGCTAAAACAGCAAACAGATTTAACATCAAGAGACTGTTTCAAAGCTGAAGAGCTTTAACTGAAATATGCAACGCAAATAAAGTAGATCAATAATCTGATCCATCAACTTTCTCAGGTTGCTTCACAGAATATGTGAGGACATCATTTCTCTCTCACACAGATGAAATTGTTTCCTCTATCAGCATCAATGTCACACACCACAAGAAGAGATCAGACATGTATTTTTGAGAGTGGATGCTATGGGTCAGGTAATGTAGCTGTAAATTTGTCAGGCTGCAGTAACGTGAATAGCAGAACGGCAGAACATTCCTTTGGCAGCATGTCCCAACCTGCAGGATTCCTGCAGCTTTTCCGGATTGCTGAAATTTATCTTCTGTCTCTTTGCCCTGGAACAGACTCCCGTGAAAGCCACTGGGAGCCTCCTCCTTGTCCGCTTTCCCTTTTTGTCATCTGTCTGTCTTTTCCTATCTGCTCTACTTGCACGCAACTTAGCCCACCATTCCTTCCTCTTCTAATATCCAGGGCTTGCGCGTCCTCTCGCTCCTTTTCTGGTCTGTTCAACCATTCCATCAACATCTCCACTTGTGATGTCCCTTCTTCCTTCTCTGGAGTTCTGGGGCTGTAAATTCAAACTTGCAAAGGTGAATAAATCTAGTTTTCCTCCAACCAGCTCTCCCTTTTCCTCTAATCTCTACTAAAGCACTGAGAACAACACACTGTTCTCTATTACCATCCCCTCATTCCATTATGTTCTCCAATATTTCTCAACTGTATGCCATGAAAGCCAAGCTTTGGTTATTTAGACAAAACTGACAAATAACAAAGCTGATATTATTGCAATAGCTACGTGATTTTAATACTCCTTCCATACCGCTTCCATGACAATGGCTGAATCCTATAGTTTCAGAGAGAAAAACCTATTCTGTCACAAATTTGAGAAGCTGAAGGATCCCTCTCAATGCACAGGTTTTTCTCCAAATAATGTAAAGTCTCCACAAGAACAATACAGACCGGAAGGATTCATTTCACTGCCAAGCAACAGTACACAGAGGTCAATAGCTTTGCAAACCGGCAAAATACCCCAAAACTCCAGATCTCTAGTTTCAGCAGAAAAACGTTGGGATGATTTGCCTTGGAAAATGGAACAAATTATATCCTCTACATGTGTCCAAACTATGCAAAATGATGGGTGCGGTGAGGAGCAGGAGAGAGGAAGGCAGCTATTAAATCACCTTACCTGTAGCTCTGATGTGTATAATTTGTTGTTTTTAATATACTACACAGTTCTCGAGTTTTATCTGGCACAAAGACAGGAGATGCTCTCTATCATCTTACCTTTGCTGGGGTACAAGGATCTTCCAAACTAGGTGCTATGATAACTAACAATTCCAGCTGTCACCTCTCAGTAGCCCAACTGAGAACTACCTAAACATCTCCTGCAATACACATGATTGAGTGCTTGAATTAAATCTGATTAGCCGTCAAATGCCTCTGCCAGGGAAAGGTATAACATCTCTCTAGTTTATTTAAAATAAAGTCTAGAAAGTTAACACTTCATGTTCCTCCACTTGTCCACTTGCAGTTAAGATGCTGTAAGTTTCAGAATCGAATGCTCTCCTTTCAAAGGATTTGTAAGTCAACGGCAAAGCTCATTTTGCCAATTCTACCCACAGGCTTTCAACTTTGGAATAAATAAGGAGTTAATGTGTATTTTTTAAAAAAGACCCACACCTTTGCATCAGAGTGTGCACTTACAGATAGAGTTATTAGAATATCAGATGAGGTATCAACTGCAATCAACTTCCAAAAAGATGAACAAAACCCCAAGGAAACCTTAAAAAGCAGTTAGAGATACACTCCCTTCCCTAGGAACAGATACCAGGTTTCTTTCACTCATGCAATACATTGCAACAAGAAAAGCCATGCTGATAGATTACAGATCCCTTACAAATAGGAAATGTTCTCTGCAAGTGAAGCAATGGACCTGGATGAGGGACATCTGTGTTACGATCTTGACTGACAGCAAACTTCCACTCATCTCTCTGCTTGCCAGGAGGTTAGCAAGAGCCAGTAAGAGTTACCACCACATAAAAATCACACCAATAGATATATTTAGTCATTGCGGTTCAAGGAAAACGATTGCTTGCACTGAAAATAAATTTAGCAATTGTTTCCAGTTTCTGCTTTTTCACTGACTAAGGCACAACCCAGCTGCTTCACATTCCAGTAGACTTCAGCTGTCTTTTCTCTCCACTCCTTGTCCACTTCCTTCTTACAACTGCTACGACCATCTCAATCTTGCAGCAGTTATCCCACAGGCTACATTTGTGAACACTCCAATCTCGAAGCTATGCAACAGAACACCTGTCAAGCCCACACTGACTTCTAAAAAATGCAAAATTCTGCTCTTTGTGCCATTTTGTAGGAAACACTAAATAGTGATCATCTCATACCTGTATTTTGCCTCCACATAAAACTAGACTGAATTGTTTATGCTTTTTAAACAAGTTACAGTAAAACACACATGCAATGTCACTATCCGAGGGGCATATAGTAGGAAATGCACCAAGTGCTAAAAGCCCAAGTAAGGAAGAATTGGAACTGAATTGCCTTTAGGGTTGTGAAGTGAGTCTTTAGAAGAGTTTAATTTTCAGATTCCAGGATGAGACATTTCATAGAGAATTTTTACTTCATTTGAAAACCACCAGTAGAGCAGCACTTACACTGGTCAACTGCAAAACTTCTAACTTGAAAGCCTTCACTTATACTGAAGAACATGGTACAGTGGTAAATGCACAACTGAACAGAGAAAGAATTCTGCCTAGTAACTCACCTGAGCATACCTTAGACAAAGAGAAACTGCAGAAAATTGTATAGGTGTAAAAAATATGCAGGATAATTTCCATACAATGATCCAAGAGATGATTACAAAAAATATCCTCCCCAAAACTAAGATCCCGGGAAACTTCACATTAATACAAAAACATTCACAGACGCACAATTCAGAATCATGTAAATTGGTGTGGAGGACTCCGAACAAACATTAAGTTCCTATAAAGATGGTAATAATCTGGCCTCCTGAATTGTTTCTTTTATTCTGTCGTTTTCCTTAAGAACAGAGTTCTCCTGGGACTACCCCTAGATGTTTATACCACCAATACTAAAGGAGGAGATTTCAAAGATGAATTTGCTTATCAGGCAAATGCTTACGAGTAAAAGGTGAAGACAACAGCATTTTCAGCCTGCTGGGAATAAATACATCCAGTTCAGTCCTGAGCAGAATAGACATAACTGACTGCACTCCAGGTAGCTGACGCCTGAAACAGTTATCTCAACCTTTAGCAGACGGCTATTGAAAAAGCAAGCTTACGTGGGACAGGAAAACCCTGCAAGAAATTACAAGATTAAGACTGAAAACGTCAAGTAGAGTAAACCTTCAAAGTATGGCACCCATATGTTTTTTGGTTTTAATAAAGGGCATTCTTGAATGGACCTGCATCATGGAAGAGCTTTTGGTTTTAGACCTGATGGTGTCTGACTGCTCCCTTATTCTCCCTGAATGATGCAGAATGGTTCAACTCCCTGGAGCACGTAATCCATCAGGTAAATAAATACAGGAATTCAGGTATTGCCATGGTAACAGGAAACCCAAGCAGAGTCTGTGACCTTCTCCACTCCTCCTTGGCATCCCTATTTTGGATTTTAGATCAAAACTATAAGACTAACTAGGTTGAGAGCAAGCATCTCCTGAAAGTGAAGACAAAAAGTCACATTCTACAGTAACAAAAAACCAACACTGGATGCCGTTCCTTCTCTTCAAGTCAATGGGGATTCTGCTTCCAAAAAGTATTTGGAAGTCTCCTGGCTGGAGCCTAACAAAACAGGCGGTCTAATACTACTGAAAACAAAACATACCGTCTTATTCTACATTACCAGATGGCTCCCCTTCACTCCAAAGCAGTGCTCTGAATCGCTCTACAGTGACTCTTCTGTTGATTAAACAATAGTACAGAGAGGCTCCAGAGGGAGCCTTGTGCGCTATTCTTGGTGGACAGGATGGTAGCTGTTATCTCTAATCATTTATTATTGCCTTTTATTAAGTGCTGACAAGGTGTTTCATTTAAGGACCCAGGGAGCAGATGTATGTAAGATCTCTAGGGATCTAACCCTATAAGGTAACACTTCTCTTCCCAGCAGACTAGATGAACATGAGAGTCAAACCAAAGCCCAAGCCAATTCCGAAGTTTGTCAAGACAACTTGTTATCAGGCAACAGCCTATTTTATTTACAACATAATGGGTTTTGCATGTATTTCCGTTCCCATAAGAAAAAAACAAATTCAAATGCACACAAATACGCAGGCCTTAGACCTCATAGCGTTTGTTTCATGACTCTGTATCCTTTGTTCTGCTACTGTATACATTTTGACAAATATTACCCCAGAATTACTGCGGTATTACAGACTGTGTTTATTCGGTGACGCTATTAACCAAACTGTTTGTGTCAATCAGAAGTTCAAACGCTCAGAAGCAGTGATCAAGACTGCACTGCACTGCACTGAAACAGCTGGCTTCCAGCCCTCCTTCCCTCCCCTTCCCCGTCTCTTCTCCTCCAGTTTGTATTTGGACTGGATTTAATTTTTTGTTTTTAAATACCCTTCTTAAAGAAATGAAAGTACAAGCAGTTGAAAGAGGACACTTTCCCAGATTTACAGTTCCTCTTGTTCAGCAAATCATCACTACGATACACACCCACCAGAAAGAATGCCTCCACATCAAGGCTTCACCCATTGCATCTTCAAAACTGTACAGTTACAGCACTGACCTGGGGATGGATCCTGCATGATGTCTTGAGTTCTTCAATGGGAGTTCAGTGTGTTGCAAGGCCGGGTCTCTAGGTTGCGCAGCGTATGATTTTTGTATGGTATTTTTGGCCTTTCTGTTCTATTGTTTATGGAACCGCACTGCGTTTGTGTGTGTCTACAGAGTCATCTTCCCGCGTTTGAACTCTTCACGCTGCTTCGCTGGTGTGGAGTTATATTTACTATTCTCACAGGGTTATTTACTGCACGCGAATAAACAAAACGTGATCACTTATTTATACATCTGTAATTACTGTCTATAGCGCTATCAGCAGTTACTAAAATCCCAAGCCAAATTCACCTCTAGCATAAACAAGTGGCAATTATTTTAGAGCTGGCCCCAGGTCTATATATGCTGCAAACACCTTCCTTACTCAGTTACCCGCTTCCCAGACAAACAGTTGCAGCGATATACCAGTAAGCATTGAAAAGACATAGCCAGAATCCCAAAGCAAAGCGTTATGTTGCAATTCTATGTAAGGGATCGTGCATCAGATTAACCTATGATATTTCTGGAATAACATTTGTCCCATGATGTGATGCACTCTTGTTAGACAGTAACTTAGCGCGAAGAGCTGGAAACATGCCTACGTACTGCACTTAAGAGCCGGCTGCCAGGCAGCCAGTCTGCTTATCCCTGGAGGCCGCTCCAGAACCCGTATCACTGGAGAACGTATTCGTATACAGTGCAGCGCAGAAGCCAGAACAAACCAGGATCGAATGATAAAAACCAGAAAGCACTGCTACCAACTTTACTCCTTCGAAACAGGAATCCTTCCTAAATCAGTGGCTGCTGTCCTGGAAAGCCTGAATGCTGTACTTCGCACATCCTGACTCAGACTGCTACCCTACGTTCCCCCGTAGGAAACTGCCTAGCTATTCCTTACAATAAAAAATACAAAACAACATTGATTTTTCTCTGCTAATTAAATGCAACATAATTAAACTAAATAACTTCACTGCTTGATTTGCAAAACACTAATTGAATCTTTAAACATACTACTCCCGCTACACAGAAAAAGAGGGGTATTCGACCATCTAAAGTGACAACTGAGAACCAGACACGACTCCAGAAGCACAGAGAGACAATATGATCCGTGCCTGAGCGCTTCCTTGTGAGAGCAGAAGAGATCTCAGCAGCCTCCCCCGGCTCCGGCTCTAGGCGAGCACCCCAGGGTGAGGGGAGAGCTTTGCAAGAGATGTAGGAAAAAATGAGCAAGTTCCCTCTGACATTTGCCCACGGACTCATCTTTTCTGATCTTGCATAAACACCAGAAGAGGAAAGTTGGAGAAGTTGCTATTAATCATTGCGTGTAGGCCCCAAAGCGTTGCAGCGCCCTGGCTTTGCTGATGCTTTGCTACATGGAAAGGACGGCAGGGGTGCGGGAAAATAAAAGAAAAAAAAAAAAAGGAAAAAGGGGGGAAA
>NW_009226121.1:0-27826 GCF_000690835.1 Fulmarus glacialis | reverse complement strand
AAAAAAAATATTTGTATGACAGTCAAAAATCAGCGCTGATTAAAAGGAACTGCATGTAAGGAGGCCAATAACAGAGGGAAAACAACATAGAAATGGCACTCAGAAATTTTAGAGCCTGTTACATGGCCGCATGTAGCTGTGGTGGAGTTACCTGGGGAACACATGCTCTCCTATCACAAAGTGTAAATGCCGCACGAGTTTGGGATCCTGATGGAGGAAAGGCTATGCTACTGCCCCTTAGCCCCAGCTACACTCCCTCCTTGTCCTGTTTAATGGCTGCTTTGATTATTTTGTGAAATTGTTAAATAGGTGAAAAGATTGTCTGCCTTTATTGCTTTGTTATTGCTATTGTTATTTCAAAGAATGCTAAAGGGTACTCTAAACAAATAAAAGAAGATGAGGTTTATGTTCCTATTCGATCCTTACAGTGATAAACAATTTTAGGTTGCCGTAATTTCAGACAACCAAGCTTAAGAAATCCTAAATCAGTCTGATGGAGAAAGGGCAGTTACTCAACCCCTCATGAGAATGAAGAAACCTTTGAGGCCTCATGAATTGGATATGCCAAAAATTTAAGCCTTGAAAATCATTAAGTCACCCGTGGAAATGCTGGCTTCCTTAAAACAATACAAATACACAGTACAAATACGCCTATGTTTCATTTTGCCTTCTAATTCCAGTGGAAGCAAATCAGCTGTGCTGTAACACACTGCTACAGCCACAATCAGTGCTGGTGCTTAAACTGGACTCCCACCGTTATAAACACTGGTGAGCTGCTGGTCTGGCACTCTCTGCAACAAATTTTTCTTTGGATCTTTCTTGGTGATCTCACCAGGTGCAAAATAGCCGGAAAATTATATGATTCAGAGGACAGTGTTAAGTTCATCTTTTTATCCTAGTATCTTAGTAAGGAGAAGAATTCTGAGTCCTGTTGGTGCCTGGAAAGATTAAATTTAACCTTCCATTTTCTAGATTTTGTTGGTTGGGAAGGAGAAGAATAGAGATTGCGTTTAGTAAAATGAAGAGACTCTTGATGCAAGTTACAGGAACCAAAGAGCTGTTCTACATGTTTTATTACTTTATCATCAAATGAAGAAATATGGGGTTCTACCCCCCATAATTATAACTCAAGTATCATATAGATGTAGAGATGACATTTAAATTATTTAAGTAGAGTCTGAAAAATGAGGTAACAGAACAGAAGATAAACTGCAAGCACAATGAAATCAGTGGGACCATGCCCACTTATTTCAGAAGCATTTAGATCAGCCAAAGCCAGCCTTACAAAAGCCTTTTGGTACCTTATACATTTGTTAATGTACACTCAGTAGACATAAATAGAAATAAGTTCTCCTCATTTTAGTAAATAAACAAAGGTATTCTTTAGAAATGCTAAAACTATGTGTTTGTGCCCAATATTGAGGGGTAAATTGACAATGCCCCAACAGCACTCTGAAGGTTATTTCTATAGATAATCCCTTTTTCAATTATGCATAGAAATAGCCCAGGAAATTTAGTGCCTCCGCACAACAGTAAGAGTAGATTCCGAGTAATATACTATCACTCTAGGTAATTGTCTGAGGTGTCTTTTATTTCACTAATCTATCTGTTCTCTTTTTATATAAGAAAATAATAAAGATTAAAAAAAAATGTTCCTGTGCCCTTAAAAATGTAATAGCAACAACTCTTTGTTTTGAAGGAGAGATGATTGCACAACTGTAACAAAGAAAACATAAGTCTATTCAGCTCATGCATTGGTACAATAAAGTCTGCTGTACTCACAGCCAGCTTAATGAACCTTGGACACAATCAATCTTCACTTAACAACAGTAGGTCTCAGATTTTAGTGTGTTAACAAAAGATGCAAAGTCGACAAGTTTAAATCTTCCCTGAAACAGTGCTTTTGGGTTTATAAATACCTGGTGAATGGAGCTTGGTGGCTGTTACTGCTGATCTCTTAGGGGATGAGACGGCTGGTCTGTTAGCATCCTGATCTTTTTGTACTTCTTTCTTCAGACCTATTTTAGAAAAAAAAAAAAGGTAGAAAGAAACCCGTTTTATAATTCTGTTAGCAGTTGTGCAGAATGATGTCACTAAGTTACATACCAGAATGGCAAAATATAAGTATTTCACCAATACATATCCTGGGCTTCACAGAGAATGCTGCTACACAGTACCTCTGTATTAGATGCCAACCTGCCACTTCTGCAAGCATGACTGTGTGCATGCGGCTGAGCTGACATGCACAGCACTAAAGAAGGTCAGAAGGCGGCCCTACACAGTCTCTTGGTTTTCCAGCCATCTGCACGGTGACAAATGCCATTAAGGCACAAACAGCCACACAGGTAGCCCATCCTATCTGTGTTCTGTCTCCTTACCTTGCTGGGCATCCTCAGCCAAGGATCTTCTGGGCTGGAGGAGAAGCTAAGTAGGTCTGTGCAAAGCTGACAAGTTACCTGCAGGGTCCTGCTCTATCAACTCTTTCTCCAGGTTAGGAAACTGCCTTTTCTGGTGACCAGCTTTCCCAAGAGGGTCTCATACAGGCAAGAGACAGGCTTCTGCAGAACCAGAAGCAGGCAGGATGTGTCAGGGCTGTGCTGGATGTGGCGCCCCAGAAAGGAGAGTGGGTCTGCGCCTGTGCAGTAAGTCATGCAGGGCCAGAGAGATGCAGCACATTCAGCGCAAAACCTACAACGCACTGTGCCAATGCAGGACACAACAGGGCCATGCCATTGCCTTACTGTCCACAAGGCTGAACCAGCACCTGGTTCGTGCTCATCTACGACCCAGGCATGTGCCAGGCTGCCTGCCCTCCCTCCTTTCCTCTCTGTGTTTGTAGCTCTCCAGATTACTCCCGACCTCTGCATTTATTCTTTTTTTCTGCAGCCACTAATTCTTCCCACTGACAGCATGATGCCTCAGAGCTCTTGGGTTATGATCTCCAGAAACTTTGTGTTAACCTTTCCTCTTCCTTTAATTTTTCAGTGGGAGGCAACTCAGTGTCTATTATTATTCCTCCCACCACTGGAGCTCTCTGGTTACAGGCTCAGGATGGTCTGTCAGTTGTCCAAGCTCTGCAGTCAACAACTGCCTCTTGTACGAGGGAGATACAACTTCATCTGAAAGCCAGAGCGGCCACCCAAGCTCAGCTCACCCCTCCTGCCCACCCACAACTCCCATCAAAATAGCTGTGGGGACCATGCTGAGTGCAGTAACATGAAATCCCTGCCCTGATGGTTTGCCCATGGTGTGATGGTCACAGCCACAGGATTTTATGCAGAAAACACTCACCAAGGAAGTAAGAAGGGAGAGCAAGAAAAAGCAAATCCCTGAGATATTAATGTATTTTCCTATTTGCTTTCCTTTTTTACCATTAGTGTTTGTTAGGGGTTGTATTTTAGCCTGCGGGACCGTGTCACAGCCCCTGGATACACAGGGAAAAGAGAGACTTAAGGCAAACCACTTGTCATAAAGGAAAAACAATGTTTGCCGTATTAACTTTCACTTCTCTCATGAGTTTACGGACATCTTGTAGGAAAATGTCCCACAAAATCTGAAGTATCTGAAGCAGGAAAACAAAACCATATTTTCTTGGTGGTGCTTAAAGACAGTGGCAGTCCAAAAGCTAACACTATCTTCCATTGTGCTTAATGCAAATGTGATCTGGCTATTTCAATAGTGTAGAAAAGTGATAATTTTATATGGGGATCATAATCTTCAGGGACACTTACTGGATGACTCGTTTTCCGCCCTCTCCAAAGCCACAGCTAGTCACAGTTGCAGTATCAGGCTTATTTTTGATGCATCATTCACCCTTCCACTTCTGTCTGCATCAGGATTTGCAAACAGCAAGCTGTGGACGCAGCATCTGCCACGCACCAGAAGCTGAGCTTCATATTTTCTAGCACCGTCTCTCAGCATTCGCTTGCAGAGTGCTTCTGCAAAGAGCACATGTACAGGCACAAGCCCTGTGCCCAACTAATTGCGGGAGGATGGCACAGGAGAAGGTCCAAGATCTTTTTTGACTCCCTCCTGCTGTTCATAGGCAAATCGCACCGTCGGTCATCAGGGGCTGGTAAAAACTGAACTCTTCATACCCTTACTTTGGTCCATCTCCATTTTTCTCTTCTGTTTGTAAACTGGACATGTTGAGGCTACGATTCTCATTTGTGATCAATGCTCTTCACAGTGAAGTGACTAAGGATATAAATTTCCTGTGTCTGCCACCTACTACACTGTACTATACTACAGAGCAGGACATAAAATAAGTTTACGGTGCCATTTCATTACTAAGGACCAAGTGAAAGCAACCTGAGATGGGAGCTGTGAGACAAAACCAGAGCTTGTTTCATAAGGTATAGTTTATATGGTTACAGATTCGAGGATTACTTTTTCATGGCAATGAGGCTTTGGTTTTTCTGTGGTTTTCAAAACGAAAATATGATGCACAAATGGGCCATATACCAAGCTCCTCTGTAAATTTCGCTATGGCAAATGTCAAACGCAGACATGGAAGGAAAGTTTGTTTTCTTTATGCTTTCAGCAGCAACAAGGGGCATAAAAATACTTAACTACTTTTGCTTTTGAGACATTTTCAATGATGAACACCTGGGAAATTAGTTCAGCCTCTTAACCTTAAGCACAAGGTGAGGAACAATTCCCCAGTTAGAGCCCAGTTGAAAGAGAAGAGAGCAAATAAGCAAAGAAGCCCAGCGAGCACCATCGTTCTGCAGAGGGCAAGGCAAGGTCTGCGCAGAGCAGCGAGAGTCACGTGTGGGTGCAGACGGCAGTGCCCGTCAGGGCCGGCTGCACGGGAGACGTCAGCCCCGGAAGGTGGGAGATCAGCAGAGCCTGAAGCAGGTTGCAAGCAAAGGTGCAAATAGATATTTTGGCAAGCACAGAAGAGTAGGGGGCGGGGACGAGGATAACCGTCTTCCTTCAGTTTATAAGATTAGGAGAGCTCCTAAGGTCTGGCAGGGGCGGCAATGCAGCAACCGGGGAAGCGAGGAGGGGTTGTGTAGCAAAGGAAGAGCCAGTGCACAGCACAGCCCTGCTGGGAAGGGGCCGGGGAGACGGGCACATGGAGCTAGCCATTATTCAACTTCTCCTTCATAAGTAGAAGGGTCCTGGTGGCCTCTCTGTGGCCCTCCTTAGCAGAGAGGGATTTAGGAAACATGCAGCAGGCAAAAGAAAGGAGTTCCCAGGAGCAAACCATTATCGTTCTGCTAAGCTCATCACTGACAGGGAAATCTTAGGGGAAGAGATGTCCCTGGCATCAGACCTCAAATGAGAGCTTGTGCTGAATGTTTTTCTAAAAATGGGGTTTGTTCCTTCTCTATTCTTTTGAAACAACAGCTGTTAGTGGGTTAAAAGAGAAACATTCAGAAAACACGCTGATTTTAAGAGAAGTTCCCACAGGGAAAATTCATTTTTAAATGACAAGAGTTTGGGCTCCGAATTCTAGAAATCTAGAATTTCAGGTTTAAAAAAATCTGTAGGAGAGCGTCGGCGTGATGATCAGCATAATGCTATACCGCAGGGTATGGCACAATTTGATCTTTTCTACCTCGGAGTGTACTAGAAGTAACTCAAAGGTTATAATGTACATAAAAGTTTGATGCTCTACTGTAAATCAGGAAACAAGACAAACATTTCAGTCATTATTGCGGGCCTGAACACATGAAAAACCTCAAATAATACTTCGACTGTCATATGTATTTTGAAATGTCAAAAGGTGTTGTGCGTACAATCATAAAATAATAAAAAATATGTAAAATACAATTATAAAAGGAAATTAAGCACCACACGTGTATATTTCTTGAATGTGCACACTGCTTTAATTTTGTTCTAAATTTGTCTTTTAAAATGTATATTAACTCTGACTTGGAACAAAATTTACTTCAAACTCTTAGTGTTATTGCCCACAGGCTGGAAATGCGGAACCCCAACTAGCTCTGTGCTAAATGCCCGTACATGCTGGCTGCGTAATCAAGGCTCTTAGCACATGAGCCTCCCAGGAAAAAGCTCCTGGCAGAGCAGGAACCACCACTAACTTCCAGGCTTCCAGGAACAGCTTCCAAGGCTCTGCCAACACCCTCCACTACAGGAGCTCATGGAGCGAGAAGTTGTCTTTCCAGTAGCCAGGAATCAAAGCCACAAACTACTAATTTTTATACGATTTTACGTTCCATTTAAGGTTACAAATCTCCCAACACTTCCCCTCTTTTAAAAGCTATACTTACATAGAAATGGATATTTCAGGCCATAAGATAACTGTGAGAATAAATATTTGCTCGTGTTTTCTACTGGTGTGGTTACAGCATTTGCTTTTGAAAAATGCATCCAAATGAATCCAAATGCATCCAAATGCACAGTTCTGTAAAGGTATTTACACTTCCTAATTAACACACACAGCCTGCTTCAAACTGAACAGAAGGAGCAAAGACAAAATCATTTGAAATACAAGGCAAAACACTCCAGACATATTAAATCATTCAGCAATCACTTGGAAAAACAGCAGACAAACAAAGCCACTTCTCCATTCCCCCATCATTGCTGAATGCTAGCCTAGGAACCAGAGCTAAATACACCTTATCTGAGACATCTTCTCAAGAGCTGCTGCAGAATCAGCGCTTGTATTTGCCTGTACCTTTCCAAGTCTTTAAAAGCCAGTACAGTGGGATAGGCTTCAATTTGCTTTTTCATTTCAGACTGAAAACATGCTAACAAATTACGCATTGAATATTTATTCCAAAACAAATCCTAACATGCTGTAGACATCATTAACAATTCAATGGAACTGACTGCATTCAGTTGGATTCCAGCTGTTCTCAGGCGTATTTTATAAGTTAACTAATGCAGTCTGCAAGTTTAAAAAACCCCAAGGAAGTGTTTCGAGTCACTCACAGACACAGAGAGCCACTTCAAGCTTTCTTCTGCCTTTCCCCCTGATACCCAGGACTAGTCGTGTCCTTGGTGAGTAATGACACATCCATGCACGCATTGTTTGAGACAAAATGAGCAAAGCTGGAAATATGATGGATTCTGTAGAATAAGAGAAGTCTAATTCTCTCTAGAGACTCTCTGCTTCCTGTGATCTATGAGACACTGAAAGACTGTGAATAAGTAAGTAGATGTAGAAGAAAGACTATGTATTTGTTGAAGTAGAAACTGCTAATGCTTGTGCTTTTCCCTTTGTGTTTGTTTCAAATTTAAAGTCAATCTGATAAGAAAAAAAGGACAAAGGCTATTTCATTGACTCGTCTGAAAGTGATTGTTTTCTTCCTATATTAAAGAGAAAAGTCTCTTTACCTGGTATTAAAAAAAATTAAAGGAAAAAATAAACCTGACAAAACGAACAATTCTTTGAACTGAATAGAAAATCTCAGGGTAACTCAGAACATCCAACGTTAGTTGCAGAATTAAAACAACTACTCCTGCTCTTCCTGTCATTTGACATGGATCCCATGGCATTCTATTGTTGCATCCTCAAAGAGTTGTGCTACAGCATATTTCAGAGTGGTTCCCAGGAAAGAGGTTGGAAAACCTGCAGCTGAACAACTCACTTTCACCTATAGCGTAGTGCTGCATATCCCTATGTTCAGTACAGAAACAACATGAATGTAACCCACCGCATATTCACTATTCAGCTTTTAATGGAAAGTGTTCGCAAAGGAGAACACAGCGGCAGCAGACTCTTCTCCCGCCATCCCTGCAAGCGTGCTGGTGGTCACTTTTCCCCCCTCAGCTGACCTTAGCTCATCCCTCTCCCTCCTGCTGAGGTTGTGTTGTCTGGATTTTGCAGAAGCTGATTAAAAGAAGCACATTTTACACTGTGTGAGTGTGTGATAACACCAGCCTCCTATTTTTCATCTTGACTGATTGTATTTAACAGCCTGCCCTGTTACATATGATTTACTGGTACTTGTAAAAGCACAGGAATTGAGTGGGTTAGTTTTTTGAACAATGCTTTTAATTGTCTTTTATTTAATGGGCCAAGTAGAAACAAGCTGCTGAAATGAATTCTTTATTGCTACTGTCATTGCACACAAATTATGAGATTTCTTATGGGGAATAACAGTCACTTGCCTGTGAGATAAACATTAAATAAGAATAATAACCAAGCTGAAATAGGTATGCTGTAACACATACCTCCCAAACCCCACAACAAGGCATAGAAAATATAAAATCCTTCAGCTCTCTAATTTCATAGACCATTGGGTGGCAAGTCCAGCCTGGTGGACAGAGCTGAGCCCTGGAACAAGCAACAACCTGATGCTCAGGAGTTTGGATCAGGACTGCAGGCACAAACAAGGGAGCCCAGAGCTGCATCAGTATCCTGAAGGTGAACCAAAGTTTCAAACCACAGCAGAGTTTAGAGGTACCAAGCTGGATTTTCTGTGGGTTTCTATGTTCTGAGAGAAGGATGTGGCTGAATAAGACCAGACAGGGATGAGACCATAGAGGAAGCTGTATTACATGAAGAGAATAAAAACTATGCAGAGCTGGTCAGATGTAAACCAATTCTCAAATCCTTACACACAATGATTGAGCCATACTTTCTTTTTTTCCTGAATTGCATGCAAGTCCTGTTGCCTTTGTGGTAGCCATGCACTCAGGTACCCAGCGCAGACCTACCCTTTAGCTAGACGTTTCTGCTCATGAGTTACTCCTCCTGAATGTGCAAAAGAGGCCACAGCACTACAAAACAACACATTGGTTGCTGTGCCTATGGTGCCACATTTATTCACCTGGACGCCTAAGATGTTTGTAGCACACAGAATTGCGCAATCAGCTTTGTCAGACGGACCTCTGAAGTTCTCTGGTCCAGCCTGCTGGTCAGAGTGGGTCGCACTAGAGCAGGTTGCGCAGGGCTTTGTCCAGCTAAGTTATAGGTATCTCTAATGATGGAGGATTCACCACCTCTCTAGACAATCTGCTCTAGTATTTGACCACCTTCACAGGTGATCAAATGACAACCACCTTTACAGGTGGTCAAACAATGAGAATTTCCTGTGTTCCAGCTTGTGTTTGGTGTCTCTTGCCCTGCCACTGTGCACCTCTGAGAAGTGCCTGGCTTTGTTCTCTCTGTATCTTCCCATTAGATAAGTGAAGACTGCGATAAGATCTCCCTTTGCTTTCTCTGAACAACCCCAGCTCTCCCAGCCTCTCCTCCTGACCTGTCCCGTTGTGTGCCCCAGTCTCTTGACCATCTTGGTGGTCCTCTGCTGCTCTCCCTCCAGTATGTCACATTTTTCTTGTCCTGGGATTCCCAAAACTGGGCACAGTTGTGAGTGGCCACACAAGTGCTGAGTAAAGGGGCAGGACCACTGATGCTGCAGGCCACACTCTTGTTAATGTAGCCCAGTATGCAGCTAGTCTTTCTTGCTGCAAGGGCATGTTGCAGGCTCAGGTTCAACTTGCTGTCTAGCAGGACCCCCAAATAGGGCCTTTTGGCAGAGCTGCTTCCCAGCCAGCTGGCTCCAGCCTCTCCTGTTGCATGGCACTATTCCCCCAAGGGGCAAGACTTTGCATTTGCCTTTTTGAACTTCATGAGGTTCCTGCAGGCCCATTTCTCCAGCCTAGCAAGGTCCGTCTGAACTGCAGCCCTGCCCTCCAGCATATTGACCAATTCCCCCTGATTTGCTATCATCTGTGAGCTTGCTGAGGGAGTGTTCTATCCCACTGTTCAGGTTTTTAATGAAGATGGTAAGCTGTATTTGCCCAGTATCAATCCCTAATAGATGCCAAAATCTGCCAGCTGGTCTTTGTACCTCTGACCACAACACCCTGAGCCTGATGGTCTAGTCAGTTTTCCACCCACCTCATTATCCATCTGAGGTCTGCAGCAAGCTGAGATACTCTAGGACTTTTTCCCAGACAATCACAGACGAACCTGGGTATGAGAAGGGAATTGCAGGAAGAGGTTTCAGGCCACACTCATGCTGTTAAGTGGCTACTGGCACGATTTCATGTGGAGAATATGTCACTCCCAGGCTCGATCTGTGTGAGCCCCCTCCAGAATTGGAAGCCTGGAGCAGATGAAACCAACGCTCCTGGCCAGGAAATAACCTAGGTCTAAAGCAATTTAATTATAATCAACTGATTGCAGCACTGGGTGAATGCACTATACTGCTTCTGGATCTAAGCAGGTATGCCTGCATGGTGCTGTACTTTGTGACTCTCCAGACCTGTCAGCACCAGCTTAGGAATCGCTGCCCATCTGAATCCCCTTTCCATTGCACAGCACAGACATGCTCTTCTTGGATTATTAACTGCTGTGGTGTGTTATGCTGAGGTTTTTTTATGCATCCTGAAGGGCTCATCAGATACACCACTAACCGCACCATGTCAAACTGAAAGGTTTTGCCCAAATTATGACAGAATTAGATCCTGGTTTGATTTAGGATCTGAATTGTCCCATGGTGAACATTAATCTAAGGGGGTTGTAAAAAAAATCCCCTGTGAGGGTGGGAAGTTGTTAATCTGCTGTCTCTGAACATTGCCTTCTGCAGATATTCCCACATTTTCAGAGAAATTGAAAACAGAAAATTCAGTACATGTGTGCCTCAAAGATCATAAATTTTTACCAACATCTGTAGAAAGCGGAAGCTTATATGTCTTTTCAGAGGTGTATCTTAGCTGCAAAGTTCCTGAAAGAGAGCTGCTTTCACCTGTCTTTAAACAAAACATGAAACAATAATAGAAATAGTAAATATTAGTTAGGTTATCACGTATTTCTCAAAGCAGCTAATATGTTTAAGTGAATTTAAAGGACCATGTCTCAGTTTTTCTATTCAAGTATGCTGGTTTTTTCCCTATTTTCTGTATGTTGAGAGGTATGCAAATATGAAAGGGGTCTAATAACACACAAAAAGGGCTGTGCAACACACTGAAAACTAATCAAGTGCATTCTTCCCATAGACTAGTTGAAAAGCAATCAGTTGATGTCTTCAAAACAATCTGCATGACAATGATGTTCAACTGCTAGTATCCCATGCCAGAATTTTTTTTTTATCATCTGAATCACTGCACAGCAGCAGCTATAGTAGTCCATTTTCATTAATTAAATGTGATTTATACCCTGTAGTCCAATTTATTTGACAAGCACTTTTAGTGAAATATCAGGAGTATAATCTCTCTTGAGCAGTCGTCTTTTTTTTTTTTTAATGAGGATCTACAGCACTGGTGGTCTTCTCAGGTAACTTCTAACACATTAAAGCTTTCATGTGATTTTTGTTGGTTATTTTCCACTCATTAAATATGCTCCTTTGTGAATTAATTTCCTATTCATACATAGTTAAAATGATGTACATCTCTGAAATACAAATGCAATTCTCACATCACCTGATATTCCACTCTTTCAGAAATATTCTTTATATTTAAATGAATAAATATCATCTTTGTGAAATACTTTCTCCCCCTTTTACTTTTGTAGAAGATGCTGTATACAATACATGTAGTGTCTGTGCACTTCAGCTGTAACTGTGGAGTGCTCTAAGCATTTTAGTTTAGTAACTGTGATGTGTCTTGCCCAGGAGGTTGGACAGATGCAGTATGTGCTTATAAACACATATGCAACATCAAGCCCTATAGCAATTACTACTAGGTGATTGCTAGGAGTATTATACATAGAATATTGTTCTCCAAATACACAGAACATATAGAAGGAATCATTGTGGTTTCCCTACCTTTCAAAAGCTTTACTATATGGCTCACTTCAGTAGCGCTGCTCATGGGACAGCCTGGCCTTCTGACTTCGACTGAATGAGACTGCTGACTTCTTCCTCAAATGCAAAATTCACCCCGAAGGTCATGTTACTGATTCACTTTTTCTTATGGAAAAATACGCCTCACTTGCAAGATGGTGTTGGTTTGTGTTGCAAGTCCTTCCTGCTGGAGGCAGGGATTCTCCCCTGCTCACAAGGAGGAGTACATGGTAAGAAGATACGTATCTCTCATCCCCAGCTAATAACTTCCACACATGGTGGAGATCATCCCTCTCTCCTTGGTCACAGCCTCTGTGCAGTGTTTTATCTTCTGCCACGGGGTGAAAAAGGAACAGGAAATTGTGGTGACTCCACGGTGGGGCTGGGCTGCTGCCAGCTCAGCTATGGAGAAATTGGGCTGAGATGGAGGATAGACATGTGCCCCACCATGCTCTTCTGTCCTTTGGTATGTCTGTGCACACAATTGCCATTATGTGATAGTTTGGAAGAATATTAGAAATGTATGCATTCCACTGTTTTAAAAACACATTTCTTCAGTTCGGAGCACTAGTGAAGGTTTCTTTGGTGTTGCTGTTGCAGCGATGAGGTTGGCCGCCTCCCCAAGCATGACATTCATAATCTTTATGACAGCCAAAGTAGGTGGGGGGTGGATTAATTTTTAGCATACCTTCAAACATTTTTGAAACACTGATGTTACTTCTCTGCTCTCTTATTGTTATCCATCTCCTGCCCTGTGATGTCCAGCAATAATGCCAGACTTGCCCAGCATAGACTGGTAGCCTGTGCCAATAATTGTTCTTTCTACTTTGCAACAGCACTACAAGCAGACCTTTTAAAGTGTCTGTACCTGCAGACTTTCAACCTTTACATCCTCTATCTGCTGCAGGACATCCTTTTGGAGACTGGCATTTTCAGCACACCCATGCACTTTCTTGGCCATATTTAAAATATGGTATCTGACACAATTTTAAAGGGCTTTTGTTAGATGCCTTTGTTTGCCTGGGATCAGAAAGCCCAAAGCAATATGAACACTTCACTGCCCTTTCTCCACTTGCTTCATTTGATCTGTAGCATCTTCCTTCTGATTTAATAAAGAGTTCAATTTTAAAAAGATGGTTTTGTGCTTCATCATTTAATAGATGTGCCAAGGGATACTTAAACAGAAGATTTTACATTCTATAGGGCTCCCTATCACATTGGGATCTACAGACAGCATTCATCTATTATTGCAAGAGAGGCAGGATTAGACTTGCTAAAAACCCTTGTCTTTAACTTTGCTTTGATTTATTTCAGCCTTTGCTTCCATCAGATACTTAGCATTGTGAGGAATCATAACACCGTTTTAATAAAAAAAAATCATGACTTGACCACAGATACATCTGCTACTACCTTGGCTCATATAAAAAGTAAACCAGAGCATTTGACTAATGTAGGCTTTTTTCCTTCTGTCAGTTGTGTATGATAATAGCAACTTCCCAAACTTGCCAGCTGTCCCTCTTCAGGATCTGTGTCTGACTGCATAACACAGCCAGGTACCCCTACTTTACATGTTTATTTTCCTTCCAGAATAAAACAGGCAAGTTTTACCTCACCTGACTGAGTCTCCCTATCAAGACCGGACTATAAATTCAGTGAGGTGGTGGCAATGGGCTCTATACGCTGCTGTATCCGGTCTTTGCTGGTACAAACAGAGATGCCTTGCTGGGAGGAGGCTGGGCAGGTGACTGGAGCCTCTGACTTCCAGAGTGGGAGAGATAATTTCAATTTTTTTCCAGTTGTGATGGATCTAACACATTCTGGCAGCATCCCTCCTGGCTCTCTGCTACCATGGCTTGCATAAGCAAGCATATCGGCAATCCCCATCACATCCCTGGCATGGAAAGGCCATGGTGGGCTGCTGGATTGAAACCTGCCTCCTGTTCTGCACGCTGACAGCTTCCCGGCTGTGACAAAGTTTAGGAAACAGCAGGAGAGTCAGACTAACGGTCTTGCAATGGGAAGAACAAAACTGATGACTCTCCAGTGTGAGCCTGAACACTGCACTTCCTCCATAGGGCAGACCTGTATGGACCCACGCACCAAAGACACAACGACTGAACACCGCACTCTACACAGCCTGGAGGGAAATAAATGCAATTCAGAAACTATGCTGCTCTGTCTCCACTGGGCCTATTAACTCAGACTCAGCATGGTGTTAACAGCTCTTTATGGCTCTCAATCCACAAGTTCACTTATGGCCAGCTTGAAGCATGGGCAAAGAGTTTCCATTTGTGTGCCCCCATGGAAGCAGACATACCCAAGGTTACTGGAGAGTCATGCAAAGACAATAACAAATGCTTTGAAGGAAACTACGCCAAGACTGACTAATGATGTAGAAAACATCTACTGACAACCTCAGGACAATGAGCAAATGAAAGTTGTTTGGAAGGATAAAAATGGAAGAATTTCTCATAACGATCCAAATTCTGTATGGACTTTTATTTTTCAGCTTTGTTTCCAGAGGTAGTAAAATTCAGCAAAAAATTAGTCTTTCATTTCATAGATTAAATAATTTCATAGATTAGAAACCCAAATTAAAAGTCAACTTTAGCTTTCCACCAGCCTCAGTAATTCTTTTCCCCTTCAGCATTTATGCCCTGATGTGATCACAAACATTATCCTCTTTCTGGAAACCTACTGCTTGATCAATATTGTTTTGCATTAAGTTGTAACTTCTGCTCTCCTGTGTGGGTCTGAGATTTGGAACCTGTGCAAACTCAGAGGTGACATCCTGAACCATTCAATTAGTCCTGCCTATGCTAGATTTTGCATGTCCACATTAGCATGATTGCATATCAAACACCATGGTTCCAGCTCATTGCAGTGCTCCAATACTGAAACCTCCCTGGCAACGACTCATTCGTGTGAGGCTGCACAAGCAGTAAAAGACCCAGGATTTCTAATAGTCGTCTTGTCTGTGACAAAAGAAGCCCGGAGGCCAGAGAAGCTCTTCTACAGAAACTTGAATTAGCCCTTTAAAGCTTATCATGCCAACGCCACTAGCTGGAAAAGAAAGGCTTTTGCTGGAGATGTCTAGGGGCAAATCTGATACAAATACTGCTGTAGCCTGAAATGACATAATCCAGCTAGGGACCAGAAGAGAGGAAAGGAAGCTCAAAAGAAAAGAAAAAAAAAAAAAAAGGAAGAAAACTTGAAAAGGAAACAAAAAACATGGTACCACCTTTTATCCACATATTCTGTTGATAGATTGGTCCGTTCCCCAGTTAGTGAGTGCAGATGATGGAAGTAAACAGTTTTCTGACAGTAAGAGACAGTCATTCCTGACTGTGTTGGACAAAAGACCACATCCTCCTCCCCTGACTTTCACTTAGCTGGACTACATAAGGTGAACAGTTTCAGCTTCATCTTCCCTGACAGATTCTCCAAGCCACTGATTATAGCAGTAAGTCCTTTTCTGCAAGTGTTAAGTTAAGCAGGTGCATTGGGTTTCTGTGGCAGGGCTACGGGAGTGGCTTCTGTGAGAAGATGCCAGAAGCCTCCACCATGGCCGACACAGCCAATGCTGGCCAGCTCCAAGACAGACCCGTCACTGGCCAAGGCTGAGCCTGTCAGCGATGGTGGTAGTGCCTCTGTGATAACATATTTAAGAAGGGGAAAAACTGCTGCACAACAGCAGCCAGAAAAGAGTAATGAGAATATGTGAGAGAAACAATGCCGGAGCAGATTCCCCTGCAGCCCGTGGTGAAGACCATGGTGAGGCAGGCTGTGCCTCTGCAGCCCATGGAGGAATGCGATGAGGATACCCTGGCAGTGAACTTTCTTTTCTACACCAAGCGGTATGGTGCTCTTTGCCTCTTATTAGTGACTGCAGACTTTCTTTCATGGTTTTCCACTCAGAGCGATCAGGCAACTATGTGTAAATCCTTTACATTTGACTATTGTTTAATGCATGTTTTATTTTACTGTTTTTAATGTATTGTCTGTAAACAAGGACTACTGTTTGGCCAACTGCTATGTTTTGTTTAAGGTTGCTTAAGTCTCAGTTATTTGTGGAATGCTCCTATAGTCCTTTGAGCGGTCAGTGCATAACTCACAACTACCTAATTTCTTTTGGGATCACTTTTATGCATCTTTTACGTAGCTGTTAAATATTATCAGACATACATATGCACTTCAACCCTGCCACATCTGCAATTGTGGTTGAAAGTAAGAGGTTCTCTCTATAGCAACGAGTGCATGCTCAGTTTTTCTGTTTTAAAATACCAAGAGCCAGATTTTGCTCTCAGATCCTTGGTAGTTTTGTTTTTCTGATTTTTTTTTTCTTGAGAGTGAATAAAGTCCTGATATTTTTCCACTACACATGTCTCAAGATCAGTCTGATTTTGGCAACTTTCTGAACAAATGGTTTGCTGATTTTCCTCTCAATCCAAAATGTGTTAATGGATCTTCAGGAGGGTCTATGCTTTGAATGGATCTGGACAGAATTAACGGTGGAGCAGATATCCACCTGCAGCCCGTGGAAGACCCCACACCGGAGCAGGTGGATGCGCCTGAACGAGGCTGTGACCCCGTGGGAAGGCCGCGCTGGACCAGGCTCCTGGCAGGACCCCTGTGGACCCATGGAGAGAGGAGCCCACGCTGGAGCAGGTTTTCTGGCAGGGCTTGTGACCCTGTGGGAAGGACTCACGTTTGGAGAAATTCGTGGAGGACTGTCTCCCGTGGGTGGGACGCCACGCTGGAGCAAGGGAAGAGTGTGAGGAGGAAGCAGCAGCAAAGACAATGTGTGATGAACTGACCACAAGCCCCATTCTTTGTCACCCTTGGACCACTGGCAGGGAGGAGGTAGAGAAATTGGGAGTGAACTTGAGCCCAGGAAGAAGGGAGGGGTGGGGGGGAAGGTGTTTTAAGATTTGGTTTTATTTCTCAATACCCTACTCTGATTTGCTTGGAAATAAACCAAATTAATTTCCCCAAGTTGAGTCTGTTTTGCCTGTGACTGTAATTGGTGAGTGATCTCTCCCTGTCCTTATCTTGACCCATGAGCCTTTCGTCGTATTTTTCTCCCTTTGTCCAGTTAAGGAGGGGGAGTGATAAAGCGGCTTGATGGGCACCTGGCATCCAGCCAAGGTCAACCCACTACACCAGGTTAATCTGTCTTGAAACTGGGTGACCAGAACTAGTAATGCATAAAGTCTTTGTCTCATATTTTGTACTGATTTTTCCTTCCCAGCTTCGTTTGCAGTGTATGTTATCAAACCAGTGGGACTTACATAGAGATGAAACACATTGTTGAACAAGAGCCAAACTGCATAAGGCTGGTGACTTACGCAAAATTCTTTATTTTGGAATCTAAGCTGTTAGATCTAATCTGAACTTAATGGAATTTCTATACTCTTATTGAAACTCTCTCTTTTCTTAATCCTTACTATTCTGTATAGATATACACAACCCTTCACTCAAGACCATGAAGTGGCCTATCCAAACTGCCTCTCTAAAGGAAAATTCTGAGTGGAAAAAGTCTGAATTGTCTTTCTGCATAATGTTCTCTCTAAACAGGTGGATATGAAGCTACAGTATTTTAGGGACAGAAGTAGAAAAGCATTTAAAAATTAAAAATCAAACCTAAAGGAGAATCTTAGGAGAGAGGGGACAATAGAAATGGGAAAATAATAAGGCAGTGGAAAAGCAGGGAAAAATTAATAAAAGTGGAACTAGGGGTTGTTTCTGTGAGAAAATATATAGAGCCATGAGAACTGCGGGAGGAAAGAAAGATTGAGGCACATCCAGGTTCTCACAGCTCCAAGGTTCCAGCTTGAACCTTGAACCATGGAAAAGCTCTCTGAAAAACATGGTGGCTTTGGAGAGTAACTTTGTGTCAGATCATCTGTGAACAAATCCAGGTACTCTTTAAGTCAAATAAATACATATTTCATTACTGTCATACAAACACAGCGGAGTATGTTTCACTCACTAAAATACTATGTTACACCTCATGCACCCCATTGTCTTAGTGATCTATGAAGTGCTTTCCAGGAATATAAATCTTCAAACAATATTATTCCTTCCCCTCCACATTAGAAGATGCAATATTGACCTTGGTAGCCACATGCAAGACCAAGTCAGCCACATTCAATAACCAGTTCAGGCACAGGCTTCTCACCAATAAGTTCCTCCAATTATGGCTTTAAAAATGTCTGTTGTTTTTAAATGATCACTAATGTGATCATTTCCTTCAGGGGCTTGGAGGATCTCCTCATGGACACACATAGAGACTGTGGAGTGCAAGAGCTTGCTGTGGTTACAGCAGTATCTCTTGGGCCCCGAGGAACTTCCATGCCTTTCATGAGGCTCCTCAGGGAACTCTGAGGTCTTGGCTGATGGATGTCCAGGGGCCGTGGAAGTGCAGAAAGGTAAGTGCTGGGGCCACATTAGACAGAAAGGCAATGGGAAAAACAGGAGCTGGAACAGGGTAGGAGAACATTGTCCACTAGTAGGTAGGAAAGTGCTTGAAGCCTTCTGGGGTGAGGAGATACCATCTGTAACCAGGGAAGAGGGTGTCTACAGCCATGCTTTTGAACCTATTTTACAATTATGACCAATAATCATATTGACCCTACTTGCAAGTCACAATGAACAGCCCCAACTCATCCATTACACCCAAACTCGAGTGTCTACATTGCCAGCGCTGAGCATGTAATAGATGTTCACCGTCATGGGTACCCTCATCTCTCCCCACTGAGTGGGCAGGCAGATGGGCCACCGTTAGCCCTCAAGGGCAGGCAGCATGAACTGCTCCTTACTCTCTCAAAAGTGGTGAGTCCCACCCAAGAAGATACACCCCTGCATCCTTGCCAAGGGGAACCTGAAGTTCATACACCATGTCCAAATGCCAGGCTAGGGAAGGAGCAGCATGAAACAAGTGTGAGCACAAGACGGTGGAGAGATGCACATGTTTTTCAACAAAAAATGCATTTGGCAGAAAACTGTCAACTTTCCTGTGTGAGACACTATGAATTACTGCTGGCTGATTTGAGACATGGCTGGATTGAGCTGAAGGAGAGCTTAGGTAAGAAAACGAGACTAGTTCTTTTTGCTTTATTGACTTGCCTCCTTCTCCCTTTCTGAGTGAAAACACCACAAATTGCTTAAACTTAGAGGGCAATATTCTCATCTTCGCAACCATAACTAGCAATGAATTATCTGCTCAAAGGAATGCTTTGTTCTCTAAAGCAATGTAATGTTTTCAAAAAGCTGTTTGGTGAGAACCAATAATATATACACTAAATCTCTGGCGTGTGTAGTTAGGGACACTAAATGCCTTCAACTCCAGACACAGTTCACAAAATGAGATTATATCTGTGTTGTTGGTTGTGTTTCAAAGAGACTACAGGAAATAGAGTCCAAATCAGCACATTGGCAATGTGCCCAAGAATGGCATGAAAATTAATCAAGTAAGCAGTAAAATAGCACCATAACAAGGTTTCTGCATTTCTTGGCCTAATGCAGATGGTGTTTCAAGTACACAAGTTTGTAGCACTTACCAGCAGGTGCTGTGGCAGTTTTTGGTGCTGGAAGTAAGCTCCTGCGTGGAGTTGCTGTGCTGCTCGATACCTGCGTTGTGCTCTTGCTGCTCCCCTTGGGGATGTCTTTAGAAGGTGCGGATGCCTTAGGAGTGGTTTGCTCTTCGTTTCCAAAGCTGGAACCTGCAGGAGACCAAAACCGCTCTAATTATAAGTTCATAAAAAATGTATGTGAACTGTGGCATACAGACTGAGCTTGTATCAGCAATTATAATCTACAAAGACATATTCTCATTGAAACTTGGGCTAAGTTACACGGACTTTCGCCAATACAAATGGTTATGTAGAAATAAAGAGTTCCCAGCAACTTACTTAAACGCTAAGTCTTGGCAGTTGTTGGAGTCTGACTCCAACAGGAACTTAACACCTGCTTTTGGGCTAGCTCCATGAAGGTATTTGGCTGCAAGGCTCATAAAGAAACCAAGGAATTTCTAAATATCTGGGTGGATGAGTTATTTTTGGCTTTGTAGCTGCTACAGGAGCCACCCTACACACTGACCCTAACACTTGGGAAATGTTGGTTGTCAGAGTAAGGGGGAATAGCAGGGCTTAGTGGTACAAGGCACCGAATTCTCCTACCTGGGGGGATCTCCCACAAACAGTCCCTCAGACCACACGCAGACATTTGAATAATAAGATGAAAAACAAAAAAAATATCTGCCTTAACTCTCACATCCACTTCAATCATAGTCTCATAATGAACCTTAGTTTGCCAAGGTTTCCAGTTTATATTGATCTCTTTCAAAACCTCTAATGGGTTTGGTTTCCTCCTGCATTTGCCGTCTAGGAAATAATGACATTCTAGGCTCCTCGTAATCAGTCTTTTCTTGACATTTGAAAACAGCAAAGTTGGAATGTCTTCTTTATCTATTGAGTAGAAAGCCTAAGAGGAGCAAAAGATTACAACACATCTGGACCTGAACATTTGCAAAAGGATGAACATTTTGTTTGAAAAAATGAGTGGAGATAGTGGCAAGAAATACATACAATTTCAGAAAAGGGCTATAATTTTTATTTCCATTATTTTAAAAAGATACAATACAATACTATTTAGGTATTTCCTGCCTGCAGGAAAATGATAACATTATTTTAATAATTGGCATGTCCAAGTCTCCAATATTTTTAAGATGTAGGCTTCTGAAATGTGTGCAAGTAAAGGAGAGATTTTTTTGCCTTTCTTACTGAAAATCCACTAGAAAAAAAGTGCAGGTTGGAAAAGAAAATCCTCTTTTCTGATAAAGGAAGAATATACCTTTTGGCCCTGACAAAACAGTGTTAAGTTTTGCTGTGTCTTGAAGGCTGCTTGCATGTAGGTCTTAATTTAAAACACATATCTGCAGTATCCTTGGACTTCTACAAACACATTTGACCTTTGTTCAAATAATGAGCCACATTAAAAATTCAAACAAAACAGTCTACTGTACACTATGTAGGAACAGGAAAATCTGAAGCATTTGTCGTCTTTACACTGCTGTGCACATAATAACCCCTCAGCACATCAGGTCATTGTTTTATAGCCAAACTACACGGATTTTTCACTTGTGTAACAAACATTTAAGATTACTGTGCTGATTTATCTGCTGACAAAACACTGCTGACTTCAGTAAAGTCACATCAGCAGAACGTCTGGACCGGTCTCCTCTGCAGCTGTGCACGAGGACACTTCTACCAGGTGCCAGGGGGATGTTACAGCATGTGTCCACCTCAGTCCATCTGCATCATGCTCCTGAAGTTACTCCTGAAGTGGTCTCAGATATGTGCTCACTCAGTCGGTTTGGATAGCACCGCTTGTAGACAATTTTTTCTTTCCTCAGCTATTTGTTTAAAAGTTTCAGTTGTAGAAACACTAACCTTGAAGAGGAAATTATTCCTATTATTTGCAGAGAAATGTCATTCAAGTGCTTTTTAATTGAAAACCCTTTATTGTGAAATGTATTATATGGAGAACGTTTCAACTCACAAATCTGGCCAAACGGAAGCAATTCCTGCATTGAAGAACAAGGTGTCCAGGGGAGTTACTTAATCTCTTATTAAAAAAAAAAAGGTAAAAGCTTTTCTAGGCATTGAAGATGAAGCGCTGCCAGCTACAAACACTTCTACTGTCTGAAACACAGCATAAGAGGTCTGTTAATTACAGAAATGAGTGGGTGGGAAAGCTGACAAACACGGCCTCATCAGGTCCCCTGAATCAGAAATGCCCGGTGCCTGGAGAGAGCCGGCCACGGACCTCGTGCCATGGCTGGACAAACCCCTTCAGGTGAAAAAGAGCAAAGGAAAAAAGCAACTCAGCTTTTGATTTTTTAATAAGAAATAGACTCAGGGAGACAAGCTGCATCGCTGTACTGGGTGTCTGTGGCAAGGTGTCTGGAGGCTGCAGGGGCAGCCTGCGTCAGGAGAGGCCGGGGCTGCCCCGTGCCAGACACAGCCGGTTCCAGCCGGTTCCACGGCCGCCGCCAACAGGCCCACCACAGGACACAGCTGGGACCATTGGCCAAGCTGGACGCACCTCTGGGAAAATGTATTTAAGAAAGGGCAAAACACTGCCCTGCAGTGAGGAATGAGGAAAAAAGTGTGAGAAACAGCCCTGCGAGCACCATAGTCAGAGAAGAAGGAGGGGAAGAGGTATTCCCTGCAGCCCCTGGAGAAGATCATGGTGAAGCAGGTATTCCCCCGCATCTTGTGGAGAGGACCACGGTGGAGCAGATATCCACACTGCAGCCCATAGAGGACTCCACGCCAGAGCAAGTGGACATGTCCTGAAGCTGCAGCCTGTGGAGAGCCCTTGCAGGAGCAGACTCCTGGCAGGAGCTGTGGCCCCTGGAGAGGAGCCCATGCAGGAGCAGGTTTATCCTGAGGGACTGCAGCCTGTGGGAAGGACCCACGCTGGAGCAGGGAAGAGTGAGGAGGAAGAAGCAGCAGAGAGGAACTATTATGGACTGACTGCGACCCCCATTCCACATCCCCACTGCGCTGCTCGGAGGGGAGTTGGGAAGGAAGAAGTGAAGTTGAGCCTGGGAAAAAGGGGTGGGGGGAAGCTGTTTTCATTTTTTTGTCTTTGTTTCTCACCACTCAACTCTATTTTAATTGGAAATATATTAAATAGTTTTTCCCAAGTCAAGTCTGTTTAGCATGTGACAGTAACTGGTAAGTGATCCCCCTGTCTTTATCTCTACCCATGAGCTTTTTCATCTTATTTTTTCCCTGTCCTGTTGAGGAGGGGTAGTGAAAGAGCAGCTGGGTGGGTGTCTGGCAGCCAGCCAAGGTCAACTCACCACAATAGCAATATCAATATAACCAGGATTTGCTGAGATAAGGTCAATGTTTAACAGAAGAGACAATATCTCCCACTTTGCTGTTCACTCAGAGATGGAGTTCATAAAGAGACTGTGGGGTACAACAATACGTGCATGTATAATATGCCCCAAAAAGCAAATGTTTGCTGCTTCCATGGATATCCCTAGTGCAGTGTGTAGTTCCCCAGGAGCAGGGCAAGGTGAGGTCCACCTTGCTACACATGGTGCTGGATTCCACTTTTCTTTTCAAATAGCATTCAAAGAAGAAATGAAATTAAAGATGCAGGAAAATGCATATTCCTCATGATCTAAGAGGAAAATAAAGGTTTTCATTTACTCGGAGGAATTCACTTCTTGAAGGAAAATCAGAAAGATTATCCATCAGATGGTACTCGTCAGTCCACCATGAGATAATGCCTTCCACTATTATCTGCAGCAGGTGAGTCAGTAGCATCTGCCCTCTCAGAATACCAGTTCTTATTTTTCAGAAAAAGCCTGTACAGAAACACCAGATGTGCAGTGCGTGAACAGTTTCCAGGTGATCACATCCTCTGTTGTATTGTACCTCTTCCCTCCTACTCCTCTATTTTTGCATTTTATCTAAACCAGGGGAGACTCCTGCCTTTGAAGCACCTGGCAAGTCATTTAGGTGCTCCTACATAAAACGCCCTATATTTTTGCAGACTCTGTGCTCTATGAAGACCAACACTGCTGACTTTGCAGTAGAGTATTTAACAGACTATTAATGATCTGTTGGAGCTAACGGCCTTCAGCCTCACTTTTATCATCTCCTCACTATGAGCGCCAAGGAATCCTACTCTTCATGCTTGTGAAAAAAATACAGGGAAGAAGAAAAGGTGTTTGAAGACTTGGAAGTACTTTGGAGAGTCACAGCTGCACCCGCTCATCCCCTACACTGTTATGCCAGTAAAGACATGCAGAAGTCAGGGCTGGTAACATATTGTAGGCTGCATGTTCAAAGAAAACCATGATCAAAATCCCACTGGTTCCCAGATGGCTTGAGCTACCCTCTTTCCATATCTGCCACCGTCCTCTTCACCATCTGGCCCTGCCCTGCAGCAGCTCACTTCAGGGGCTCCTCACCCTCAGAAGAGGAAGGCTCTCTTGTATGCGTCACTGGGAGTTTGTGTCTCTTGTACATGTTCCTTTTCTGGAATTATTTACAAAATTTACAAAAAGGCATGGAAATATGGTATGATATTACATACAACTGCAAAACCAGCAGGAGCATGCATTGGGGGGAATTCTGCGTTTGACAAGAAATTAATTAAGCCATGTTGTATGGGCAGGTCTTCCTCTGAGAGGAGATAATGATAGAAAGGGCTGCGTTCTGGAGCCCCAGAGCCACAGATTTTCCTGCCTGCACTCGAGGGCAATGAAGCCTCCTTCTGTTAAAGAACTTGGGTCCTTTCTAGAAAAATAGCTTGTCTGACAATGCCTACGGGTCTCTGTTTTGCTGAGAAACAGACCCCAAAAGAGTACTAAAGCACGAGTGCAGCTGCTTCTGCGGCTCCCTGTCTCATGGGCTACTATGTGAAGCCTATCAAAACGGAGTGAGTTTCCAGCTCTTCATAGCAGGTCAAGCATTCGCTGCGCTGGCAGCAGGCTTGGAGCTGTTAGCTCCCCACCACAGCTGTAATCACATCCGAGACACTGGGAACGTGCTGGCATCGTGAATGTTCGCTGAAGCACAAACATTTACCCAGGGTAATAGCAAGCCCTTTCCATCCTAAAGATCCTTAGACGCTACTTGACGCCAAGTCTAATGACAACAAAGGTATGTCTAGCTGTTGCAGCAGCGAGCCCACTTAGCATTTCTAAAGCAATTTCCAGTCACGGAACACAATGAGCTTTACAAATAACGAAAGAGTTGAGCTGCTCTCCAAACTCACACACCAAGGGAATAGAAGAGACAGACTGAGAAAGCGAGCAGGAAAACCTGATGATGAATGAGGCTAGAATGACTTTTTTTACTTGCAAAACATTGGGCTGTAGTACTCCTCTGGGTTTTACTAGGCTGCACTTCTGTGCCCCTGTTTTCAAGCACAAATACAAGCACAAAATGAAACTTAAAATCGCTGCCACGGGTAATGATGTGATACGGAAAATACCTAAATTACTGTGAATAATCAGGTGATGTTTAAAACAAAAACCTGCAAGACACACTTTTCACTGAATTGGAACACTTGCCCATCCTTCAATCAATGTCCACTCTCTATTTCTGATTTTTACCTGTAAAGTGGTAAGGAATTTTTATAGATTGATTACAAGATATGCAGCCTGTCAGCTGAGCTTTTTATTTCACTATTTTAAGGGTTACTGTTTTAAAGTCCAACACTGTATATTTCAATATAACGCTTCACAGTGTAATTATCAAAAGACACAATTGAATGTACAGCTCTGTAGCTCAAGCTGAAACAATGCTACTGACCAAGCGGTACAGTGTGATCATTAGTCCTGAGGGGTTACCATGCTATTAAAATGTTATGATAGTAGACGAGATTACTAGCCGGCTAATTTGGTTTGTTTGTCTTTGTTGAGAGCCAGTGCCTGGTATTTCCTGACACAACAGGCCAAACGTGCAACAGATCAGGGACAAGCTGATGACAGGTTTCTTTTCCATCCAGAACAAGAAGAGGCTTAAGGATTGATGTTCACACAACACTTAAACCTAGCTTACATACCTCGAAGTTTTTTTCTCGTTGCATTTTTTCTGGCTCAGACAAAGGTGTTTGAGCAATAATCACCTGTAACATATTTATTTTAGAGGAAGTTTGTGCATGGCCACATGCCTTTATAAAAGCTGATTTTTCAGAAGTCTTAGCATTCAAAACTGAAACCTGAATTTTGAATTTTGTGTTTAATAACTTCCACCAAAACAAGGAGCCAAACCTGCAGCGCCTGTCAGCACAGGAGCCAGCTCTCTGAGGCTTTGGGCCTCTGCACTGTAGATGACTACCTCTGAGACAGCCCCTTCACTGCCAGGGAGGGAGTTTGGTGCCATCATTGATGATTAACGACAGCTATGCGATCAGTCATGGCTTTTGTACACTAGCACTTACATCTGTAAGAGATTGCTGCATGTCCATCCTTCTCCCCATGCCCTCCAGTCCTAAAGCCAAGCACCTTTCTCTTATGACACCTGCTGTTGGATGGTTTTGGCCCCTCAGATCTGCCATGCATATAGCTGTTGGGGCACCTGAAGGGTAGGAACCCTGCAAAGCCGACTATTGCTAGAAGAGCTGCAAAAGCACCTCTGTGCAGAAGCACTGGCAGAATCCTCCTTCACCTCCAGCTGCCCGTGAAGGTTCCTGTAGCCAGAGGCTGGATGCTGCACTTCCAGCTGATCCAGGCATGCAAAACACAGAGATGGTGTTTCTGGCAGGGCAGAGGGAAGCATCACCTCTTCAGGATGTGCTTTCCTAACTCAACTGGCAGTTGCACTGCCAGGGCAGCACTGGCAACCCTACTCATGGCAGGATGCCCTTGCAGACATGGCCTTTAGTTGAGGCTTGGTCTACCAGGCTGTATCTACGCCGCTAAACAAAAGCCGGCCAAGTGGTGTAGGCTGGCTCATCCTGACACCACTCAGGCTTACTATAGCAGCTTTTCTTGAGAGAGAGCGGACCAAACCACAGCCACAGTGTGAAGAACAGGGCAAGGGAACAGCAGACCAGGCCTGGCCTGGCCTCCAGTGCAGCTGGACACCCAGTCAAGCAGCATCCACTGAGCCGGGCTATGTGTGCTCCCAGCCCTTGCAAAGGAGGTCATTCAGCTTAGCCTCACCTGCAACGAAGTAGATTTAAGAGAAGTGGAGATGTTTTCCCTCTGCCAACTGCTAAAGCATGACCATGGACAATACATGCGGCTCTGCTGACATGTGATAACTTGTCATGTCTTGATAACTCGATTGTACGTTCCTCATTTGGATCTGACAATTTGGCTCTAGTGTTTAGTTTTAGCCAGGTTGCAATTTTAACCTAAATACTTCCCAAAATTTAGCTCCACCTCCATTATTCAAAAAGTATTTGAAGAGTCCACTGTTTGTAAAGCTGAGGAAAGGCAAATTGGAAAGAGAAATATTTTGTCTTGAGTTAGTCAGATAAAAGTTAGGTTTACATGAATAAATATTTATCCTTCATTTTATTCTTCCAGCGTAAATATCTACAATTCTTCATGGGACAGAAGGCAAAAGAACAATATTTCATAATATTTCTGCACTGGTTTGTGTGGATCAAATCCTACATCTGCCAGTGTGCAACTATGTGGTAGAAGCAATCAAGCTTTGTGGCACTTCTGTAATTAACTCAGTATAAACAAACAAAACTGATAATCTAATTCTGTATATTCACATGGAATGGAAGCTCCTTCCTTTTGCATGTTTTACTGGTTTTGATGATTCAGAGTTTTTGAAATCTAGATTAATTTTTGTGGCACGGATTCATCTTCAGTGTCCTTCATACATAATAGATAGTCAAAGTACAGCCTTCTGCTGATGCACCTCCTTTTATCAATACTAACTTATTCATCTCACTTGCCAATTAAAATACACATTTTAGGATCCAGTTAAATGGATTTCTTACTTGAGTGGAGTTACATGCTGCTCCCTATTAAATTGTTACAAGCCTCATTGGACAAGGTGAAAATTTCACCACAAAGTAAAATTGCTGTATGTGTTAGTGGGAGTTGCAGACAACTTGCTGACTTTGCCACACTTTGGAGCACATAACACATTTAATTTGGGGTCTTGTGAAATGTTACCCCTCTACCAGGCAAGATGAGCATTTCACCGTATGTTGGTGGTAGCTTTGCCTACCACTGATGGATTGTACAGCTGCTTGGCTAGCTGATCATTTGTAAAGCTGGCTAATTCAAGCCTCATAGAGTGAAGATGGCATAGTATTTTGCTGATCAATCATAATTTTGTCAGAAAGGGTAACTGTATTGGATTTGTATGGCAAGGTTTTGGTAGCAGGAGGACTACAGGGGTGGCTTCTGTGAGAAGATGCCAGAAGCCTCCACCATGTCCAATAGAGCCAATGCCAACTGGCTCCAAGACGGACCTACTGCTGGCCAAGGCTGAGCCCATCAGCGATGGTGGTAGCGCCTCTGAGATAACGTATTTAAGAAGGGGAAAAACTGCTGCACAACAGCAGCCGGAAAAGAGGAGTGAAAATATGTGAGAGAAACAATGCCGGAGCAG